>NC_044924.1:30362972-30494520 GCF_003576645.1 Ipomoea triloba | reverse complement strand
TATATATATATATATATATATATATATATATATATATATATATATATATATATATATATATATATATATATATATATATTCAATAATAATAATATATACACAATATATATTGGAGTTATATGTTAGTTATTTTCTAAAATATAAATATAAAATTTATAAAAATATTTTACATTATTATTATTATTTACAATAATTTAAATATCTAAAATCTAAATAAATTTAAAATTTTAATATAAAATATTAATATTGGACACTTATTTTTTACGCATCACGCATAAGAAAAACTAGTATTACTATATGATTGATCAAATTTAAACAGAAAGCTGATATTTATAGAAAAAAAAAACAGAGCTCATATTTATTTTGTACTTTTTCTTATGGAGCGATGCCTTTGCAAAGAAGTAAATAGAATTAATGTAGTGATTCAGACATGCATGATCAAATAAGAATGTTATATGTAGGTATCAACAAAGTTAGCAATCTTTCCTCATATTTGCCTTCTCTGGCCGGAGAAGACCACCTGTTGGTTGACAATTTTATTCATGCGTGCATCGAAATTATCCAACAGTTTAAACTTTTTGCATATAATATATTGCTATTACAGGTCAATAATCTATTCTTTGATTTGGATACATGAAAATAATGTTAATAGACTTAATGGTAAATTTATTAAATGAGTGGAACAGCTGGGTTGGAAATTTAAAGTTGCTCCATATTCAAACCATCACATCGACCATGGTCCACACATCTACGTGGACAATAAAAAAAAAATACATTTTTAATAAACTAAAAGTACATTATTTTTGTACATAAAATACATTATTTTAGAGTACATTATTTAAGTACTGAAAGTACATTATTTTATATATACTATGAAATAATGTACCTTCAGTACAAAAATAATGTACTTTTAATATACGGAGTAATAAAAATGTACATTATATTCATGGTAGACACAACTACGTGGACTATGGTCCACACAATGATGGAAAATACTTGGTGTACTCCCACTTTAAACTCTCAATTTATACTCCTTCTCACATGATTTTGATGTAGACACTTTTCTGTGGGCACATGATGAAAATAACCAATTTTTGTTTTCCACCTCATGGAGTAGAAGTAAAGGAGTAGATTTGAGAGTATGCATAGTAGAACTCCGGAATGATGTGCTATATTCCCAGCCATAGATCCAACCAAAGATAATATTTCACACTTATGTGAGACCGTCTCACGGATCCTTGTTCGTGAGGCGGGTCGGGTCGGGTCAAAGCACCATGCAAATGTCATACTTATATGTGAAAATGTCATACTTATATGCTCAAATATAACACTAATCAAGAATACAATTTTTGCTATTTATAAGAGAAAAAGTAATACATTTTTCATACTAAGTAATGTTGACAAGTGCCCATTACTTATAAGGGCAAATATAATACTTTTGAGGACAAATGTAATACTTTTAAATCGAAATGTAAAAGTATTGTATGTTCCCTTAAAAGTATTACATTTACCCTTATAAGTAACAAAAATTTTATTCCTGATTAGTATTACATTTAATCATATAAGTATGACATTTGTGCATATAAGTGTTACATTTGCATTTTGACCCGACCCGTCTCATGGTGAGACGATCTCACATAGGGCTGTGCAGAAACCGAACAACCCGAAAAAACCGACCGAACCGCGGTCCGATCAGACATAGCCGAACCGGGCCGAACCTGAACAGTTGAAACTGAACCGAAGGACCTAAACGACGTCGGTTCATCGGTGGCGGGTAAGGGAGTCCAAAATCTGGTCCGATCCGTCCGAATACCCGATCTAATTTAGGGATCCCTAAACCTAAAAGTATACGACGTCGTTTGAGTTGTAGTATATATATGCGCGTTGTTTGGTCTCTCCTCATTTGCGCAGTCGCGATCTCTCAGATAAGCCGATAGGGTTTTCTTCTCTGAGTTCTCTCTACTCTTTAGTCTCTCACTCTCTTGATCTCTTCTGACTTCTGAGTTCTGATTCTCCGATACTGATTTCTTACTTATGAGTGATTGTGTGACTGTGTGACTGTGTGAGACTCTCAGTCTCTCTACTCGATTACTTCCTGGCGGAGTGGCGGTGGCCGTTGCCCGTTGGCCGTTGGTTCTGTTCGACTGTTCCAGTGTTCGACACATCAACTGGTGGAAGCCCGTAGGGCGGTGGTAGACGGTGAAGTGGTGAACCTTTCGTGGTGATATATGTTCTAGAAGCCCTTGTTCTCCAGGGAATTTGTGAGAAACGAAGTAGGTGTTCAAATCCTAGTTTAATATATTTGATTTCTTAGCGATGTCTTAGTGATCCTAGTTTAATATATTTGATTTCTTAGCGATGTCTTAGTGATTTTGTGATTATTTGTGTTATTCTGGTGGGAGCACTGACTCATTGCTTGTTTATTGCAAACCCTAGTTTACTAAAATTGATCTCTTAGCGATTTTGTGATTATTTGGTGGGAACACTGACTCGTTGCATGTTTATTGGGAATTTGGGATAACTTAATCAGATTATAATGTACTGATTAAGTGGTGGAAGCCCACTGTATTGAAATCCTGATAATGATGGACTGGGAATCAATAAATTCCTTTGTCTAGATAAACAATAAAACAGTATATATCTGTATATGTTTATCAATTACCCCCTGAATCTGGATTTCTTTGTCTAGTACTCTAGTCAAGTACTCAAGTTTNCACTGACTCGTTGCATGTTTATTGGGAATTTGGGATAACTTAATCAGATTATAATGTACTGATTAAGTGGTGGAAGCCCACTGTATTGAAATCCTGATAATGATGGACTGGGAATCAATAAATTCCTTTGTCTAGATAAACAATAAAACAGTATATATCTGTATATGTTTATCAATTACCCCCTGAATCTGGATTTCTTTGTCTAGTACTCTAGTCAAGTACTCAAGTTTATGGATGTATGCCCTTAAATCACTTAAATGTATTCTCAATAAAAAACCACAATAAATAAATTGTGTGTTATGTATTCTCAATAAAAAACCACAATAAATAAATTGTGTGTTCTTGGAAAATGATGACACTAAATGTGTCTGATTCTGGGATATTATGTGTAATTGTATCACTAAATGTGTCTGATTCTGGGATATTATGTGTAATTGTATGGATTATCCTGAGTCTGGTCTGGAGTACTTTGTCTATTACTCTTGCAATTGAATCTTACTATGTGTCTATGTGTACTGATACTACCCATGTTTTAGATAGATAATATCAGTATGCCTGGTAGTGAACCTCCCAATTCTTCAGTTGAGGAACCTACGGTGGTGGAAGCCCAAACTGTTGAGGCTAATAATCAACAGAATGAGCAACTTCCTCCTGCAGTTTCTGAGAAGAAGAGGAAACAGGTTGAGGCCAGATCACCTGTGTGGGATCATTTTGTGAGAATAAAAGACAGAAATGATGTTACTCAAGAAGGGAGGTGTGTTTACTGTGCCAAAATATATAAGTGTGAGTCAAAGAAACATGGTACATCTTCCTTAAGAGCCCATATGCAAAGCTGTTTGAAAAATTCTCACTCCAAGGATCTTAGGTAGTCCCTTTTAACCTTTCAAGCAGTTAGTACCTCTGATGCATCTGAACCTATTGTGGGAGAAATAGGGGCCTGGGTATTTAATCAAGAGTCAATTAGGAGGGCCTTGGTTGAAATGATAATCATAGATGAACTAGCTTTTAGGTTTGTAGAGGGAATAGGTTTCAGGAGATTTATTGCTTTTAGGTTTGTAGAGGGAATAGGTTTCAGGAGATTTATTGCTGTTGCATGCCCTAGGTGAATAGGTTTCAGGAGATTTATTGCTGTTGCATGCCCTAGGTTTATAGGTTTCAGGAGATTTATTGCTGTTGCATGCCCTAGGTTTATAGTTCCATCTAGGTGGACTATTAGTAGGGACATCCTAGTGGTCTTTGAAGAGGAGAGACTGAAGTTGAAAGCCTTTCTAAGGGAAAGCACTCATAGGGTTAGTATTACCACTGATTATTGGACATCCATCCAAAGAATTAACTACATGGTAGTGAATGCCCATTTCATTGATTCTGAGTGGAAGTTGCATAAAAGAATCATAGCATTTGTCCCTGTTACATCTCACAAAGGGGAATATCTTGCAAAGGCCGTAGAAACTTGTTTGCTTGAGTGGGGTCTTAGGAATGTTTTTACTGTGACTGTGGATAATGCCTCATCTAATGACACTACTATGAAGTTTCTTAAGAAAAAAATTGTGTCTTGGGGAACATCAACTGTGAAGGCTAAATACATTCACATGAGATGCATTGTCCATATCCTTAACTTGGTTGTTCAAGATGGCTTGAAGGAGTGTGATTCTTCTGTTAAAAAGGTGAGGGAGGTTGTCAGATATGTTAGGAATTCACTTGCTAGGCTAAAGAAGTTCAGGGATTTGGCTGATTTGTTAGGAATTGAGCAAAGGTCTTCTTTGTGTCTAGATGTTCCAACCAGATGGAACTCTACTTATTTGATGTTACAATCTGCTTTGACTTATCAAAAAGTCTTTGAATCTTGTGAAGAGTCTGATAATTCTTTCAAATCTGACTTGGGTGATTCTGTGCCTGATTTTATGGACTGGGAATCTGTTGGCAGTTTGGTGCAGCTGTTGAAATGTTTTTATGATATGACAGTTAGGATTTCTGGATCTTTATATGTGACTGCTAGCACATTTTTCAGTGAGATTTCTGATTTGTACTGCCTATTAAATGGAATGGTGGAAGCTGGTGGGGCAGTGGGCCTTATGTGGGAAAACATGAAATTAAAATTTTCAAAGTATTGGGGTGATATAGACAAGATGAATCTTATGATTTTCTATGCAAGCATTCTAGACCCCAGGGATAAATTAGAGTATATACCTGTTCAAATCAATCATATGTATGGTGAGGAGAAAGGAAAACCATACTTTGCTAAAGTTCTTACTGGTTTGAATGAGTTATTTGATATTCTGCTGGCCAATCTGTTCCTGCTTCTTTTGTGTCTGCATCTGCTGGTAGTGCTAGTTCTGTATCTGCCTCTGTCCAGTCTATTGGAAGGCCACGACATTTCCTCAAGTCCCAGATTAAAAAACAAAGGTTGGAAGCAGGGGGGGAAAAAAACTGAACTGGATATCTACTTGAGTGAGGCAATAGTTGAGGAGGATAACTCCTTTGACATTCTGAGATGGTGGAAGATTAATTCTGAAAGGTTTCCCATCCTTTCTAAGCTTGCTAGGGATGTCCTAGCTATTCCTATCTCAACTGTTGCCTCTGAATCTGCTTTCAGTACATCTGGGATAGTATTGGATCCTTTTAGGAGTTTATTAACTCCAAAAATTGTGGAAGCTTTGGTGTGTACCCAGGATTGGCTTAGGCAGCCAAATACTCCCCTATGTATTGAGGAAAATCTGGAAGACTTGGAGAGGTTTGAAAAAGGTAGTACTTTTTTTATTTTTTACAATTTTACACATCATTTTTTCTTTTACATATTTACAAATCTGATTAACTGATTTAACAAAGTACTTTTCCTTTTTATTTTTTTATTTTTGCAGAGTTTAATGTTGATCGTGGGAGTGGAAGGACTCTTGGTTCTACACTGGCTACAATTCCTGTAATTTTATTTTTTACAATTTACATTACTTGAATACTTCATACTTGTCAATTATGTATTTATGTTTACATTACTTGACTAAGTAACTAACCTCAGTTGGTATTTTTGAGGCCTTGGTAACTATATGTTATTAGTTGCTGCCTTGATGCCTTGATTGCACTGGATCACTGTAAGTATAAAGGCTGTAAGTAAGGTTTGGTAACTTCTGTGAGTTGCTGCCTTAGTGCCTTATGTATGGTTGTCCCTTTTATAGTTTTATATGTCAATGATGAAGCTTCCACCAATAAACTGAAAAGAAGAATTAAGTTGGTATGCTGCTCTATACATATTGTAGCAATTTGCCAATTAAGTTGGTATGCTGCTCTATACATATTGTAGCAATTTGCCCTTAATTTAAATTTGATATGGAAAAATGCTTCCTGTGATTCTTTACAGGAAGAGGAGTATAGCCCCAAGTAGCCAACTACTAATTCTTTACAGGAAGAGGAGTAGGTTGGCTTCAATGCTTCTTTCATTTCTGTGTGTGATTCTGTGAATGTGAATTCTTCCAATTTCCAAAAATTTCCAAATGTTTTGTATAATTGTATTTGCAAGTTAAATATTTTTGTCTGCCAATTTCCAAATGTTTTGTATAATTGTATTTGCAAGTTAATTATGTAATAGTACTTAGGTAACAAGAGTCAATGTTTTGTATAATTGTATTTGCAAGTTAATTATGTAATAATACTTAGGTAACAAGAGTCAATATTGACTGGCACTGAGGCTCGAACCCACCACCTCCCGTATAAAGGGAAGGGTTTGATGCCACTGGACTACAAGGTCCTTGGCACTTAATTACTTAGTACTTAGGTACCTAGTAATTAGTAATAGTAAGACCTTGGTACTTAGTATCTAGTAATTTCTAATTAGTATTTGCAAGTTTAGTATTTAGTATGATATTGAAATATATATATAGTTTTTCAGTAATCTTAATATATTTTCAATTGTTTTTTGCATATATTACAAATCCGAACTACTGTCGGATATCCGACCGAACCGACCCCCCCCCCGCGCCCCTGACAATAAGGATTAATAAAAAAAAAAAAAGGGGATTGGATGTTTAAATGGTCAATCTGAAATCCGATCGGAGTAGTCAATTCCCCGTCCGAACCGATCCGAGCCGTACGATGCACAACCCTAATCTCACACAAGTTTTTGCCTTATATTAAATATTACTCTGTAAAATTTTAGGAGTAATATATTACAAATTGTTATGAAATAAAAAGAAAATGGTGGATGTCCAAGCTATGATTTGAACCTTGGACCTATTGTTTAAAGCTCAAGACTCAATCCATTTTGTTGCTACTACTATTGAAGAATGCTTGGAGAACATTTAGTTGTATATAATGGTTGAAGAGCTAATTCAAGATGCAGACAAAAGCTAGGAGCTACAGGATTCGATCCCGTGACCATAGGGGCAGCTAAGCCTTTTCAGGCTTTAACAAATCTAGCAATGCTATGTCAGCCATGAGGTCATCTACAGTATACAATATATTTATTTATTCATTTCCGGGTAATATAAATACCCCATCACTCCCCTGTAAATCATCCACTCCAGAAAACATCAATAATATTGCAGTGTGCTTTCTCCTTCCCCATTTCAGTGTTCTTCATTCTTCGTAAAATCACAATTATTGTTAATATTTTATAACACGTTATCAGCACGAAAGTGCTCTGAAACCAAACCCATCCAATTCGCCGGTGAACACCAATTTTTCCTGGTGGTCACCATTTTTTCCGGCCAGATCAAAGATGAAAATAAATAAAATAAAAACACACAAAACCATCACCTCCGTACCACTGTCTTGGCAATCCAACGCCGGCACCTTGCACCGCCGCGGCCACCACCGCGATGCCACTACCGCCGACACCACTGTCACCTCCACGATAACATCCTCCGATCTGTTGTTGCGACGACGATGCTCGCCTCCCGTCTTCTTCATGTGATGCCGTCGACAAGAGGATGGTCGTCGGCTGTCGTTGCTCTTCGACGGGAAACGGAATCAGACGACGTCAGCCTTAGCCGCTTGCCGGTCGACGCCACCAGAGGTGACCAGTGGACATCTCTCTCTCCGGTCATTTTTTTGTCCAGAAGCAAATGAAGATGAAATGGTTTTCTAGTTCCCTTATAACTAGTATTATTATTATTATTATTATATTAATAAAAAAAATGATTTATGGGGTAGCACGGCTACCCCATGTGACTTCTCTTAAAGTGGGGGACTTTGTCCCCCACGTTGCTATTATTTAATAAATAAATAAAAAAATAGAAGTGGGGGACATGCTGCCGTCCCCCACACAATTTTAAATAAAAAAAAATTATTATTATTAATTATATTATTATTATTAACATTATTTTAAGATTTGTTTAGTTCACAGGTTCTCTATCAGATTGATCAGGTATTCACGAGAACTTAGGCTTTGATGGGTTTCCAGTCAAGCCAGGAATTAATGAACAGAACTAAGTATGAGTATATCGCAAGGAATAAATTATCGGAGATCATGACCATACTCCGATAGGTTTACCTTATCATATTTTAAAATATTATCCATGCCATTTATTTTCATATGATATTAGTTATGTGCAAATGATTATTATGTGCACTAGTAAAATATTATTATGGCATGATAAGAGTATATATGATCTATGTATTTACATCCAGTTGATTTAATTTTGAGAGCATTTGAAATATGAAATATTGTGATAAGCATTTTTATGGTGAATGCTATGAATATTATGTGACAATTAATTTTGTGTCACAAATTGCTCTCTTATGCTATGGCCATGTGAATCATCATGAAATAAAATTTGGCATAATAAATATTATGCTAACGGCCATAAAGTTTATCCCATATGTTATAAATGAAAGATATTTTGATATGTTTATCAAAATTATGGGATAAAATTGTATAATTATGCTTGTTTGGCATATGCTATCTCCAAATATACCATGGAGAAAATTGGATAAATAATGTGATGTCTAATCCTTGTAGGATATATGCTTCGAAGAAGCAAATGAATACATCATCAGTCTTGATTGGATCAAGAAAAATGAGAAAAACGTATGTGTTGTGGATTGTGCAATCACACATACAATGGTTAAAAGTGCAAAGTGTTTCTGCACATTAAAAATGAGGAATTTGTTACTACAATGTTTGGTAGTATGAAATGATTGAAAGCTCTAAATGAGCCAATATATTATTGCCTGGAGGAACAAATTTATTAAAAATTATTGTATTGCATTGTTCCCTACAAAGTCTCATAGAAATTTATTGAATTTGAATGTTTGTAATGACGAATGTCATGTTGAGACTATAAAAATAAAGGAATTGATAATTCCTCTGAATTATAAAGGCAATATCAGGGAAGAAATGTGTATTGGAAAATTCCCTGTCTTTCCTCATGTTTATATTGCACTATAATGAATGCCATTGAAGCCAATCTTATTGTAAACTAAAAGTTTACTGATTTAAATGATTTTAAGATTTGGCAAGGCTAATTATATCATCCTGAATATGTGATGATAATTATGAAAATGATTTCTCATAAATTGAGAAAATAGATTAGCCTGGCATCCTATTATAAAAGTGAAGTGACTTTCACTTTAATTGCTTTAATTTTGATTAATTCTATTTTGGCACTTTATGAAATCATATATGCCTTACTTCTTATTTCACTTTGGTTTGCTAAATTATTGCTTTTAAATTATGTATTTGCTTTATCTATTATATATATATATATATATATATATATATGATTGCATATACGCTTGAGTATATAAGATGTTGCGATTTAAAGACCCAAATTATTATAACATGAGCAATTGGGTCACTTTGCGCTAAATATTGAAATGTCGGATTTGAAGTAATATTATTGGACATCGTATATATGTCAAACAGTAGTCTCCCATATAAAGCATGCTTAAATAGAAATTATATATTGGGGAGATAAAGATTGATATACTACTGTTTTAATCAAAATCTGACATACTGCATAAAATGAATACTCCCCTTTACATCTAGTACGTGGTAAAAATTGTACATTTCCCAAATCTGTGTTTTATTAATATGCAGTCTATTTTATTATCACATCATTGCGTATCTCTACGGGCTATTAAATAAAGCTAGGTATACATGTTGATTATAAATATCCATGTATTGTATAAAAACCTAGAGCCCATGATAAAAGATCATTTGATACGCTGACTGCATAAAGATCATTTTCACGGCATTAGGGGGAGATTTGTGCCCAAATTATTTTTGAAAATTTGAATGCCGAGAAAATTTCATAAAATGAAAAGATCTTCAAAAATCCACATACTAGATTGGCTGAACTTAATGTTCAGTAGATTATTTATTCCTGCCAAATATATATCTATTGATATTTCTATCAATGATGTCTAAAAGAGACATTCGTCAAAGGACGAAATACCCAGTGGTGCACCAAATAATTAATACTGGGATGCGACACGACTAGATTTGAATATTGATGGGAAATGTTTATCATCTGGTTGATTTTGAAATTGCCATAATTATTATGGATATGGGAGAAAATTATGAAAATGTTGTCGACAACTCAATTGCCTTTATAATTGCTCAATCTGGCCAGAATTAGGCATAAGAAATGCCTTGATTAATTGATAAATAAAATAAGCAATTAAGGAAGGCAAATAGCTCAGCTCGCTATTCTCTATATTATGTGTACACACCGTTGAATAGGTGTTGGTACAAAAGAGAATAATGATGTGATAAAAGGCGAGGCTTGGAGCTCATGGGTTTACACAGATACCCATAATTGATATACTCTTCCATATTCTCGTTATAAATGGATGGCAATAAGTTTCGCTGATTATATCATTGGTAGTGAATAATATGCAGTTAATGAATATCATGACCGCATAAGATGGGTCATTGGATAATATATGATGAATGTCATGACCGCATAAATATGGGTCATTGGACAGTATATTTGGAAATCCATAATGGATTTTAAGGTCTATATATATGACGTGAAACAGACTGAGTATTTTTCCCTTCTGAAGAAGGAATATAAATATATTATGTGACATTATGTACTCTTTAAAGAGTGGCGAATGAAGTTATTATCCTCGTGAAGAAGGGATAATATGTGCCATTTTGTGTTTAATAAAGAGTCACTAATTAACTTATTATCTCAGTCAATATTGATGGTATAAACATCAATGAAATATATAAAGAGCTTAATGATGTTAACTCATGTCTAAAGACGAGATTTGAAAGAAAAGCTTGTATGTGAAAGCTAAATATTATCTCGACTTGAAAGATCGAGTATTTCCTTGGAAAGAAATTTATACACTAGTTAGCCCATAAATGATTCTGGTTGGCTACTTAGACAAACCACTATATAATGGGCTACTTGGGTATTGGCTATTATTATTATATCCCATGATGCCAAGTCCCAAAAACTGGTTGTACTATAATTTACACCATTGTTCTATAAGTGGACAATAAGAATAATGTTATGGGTATATTATGAAAATTGACTAGACATGATAATGTCAGTATTATACACACGTGAGCTCTAAAAAGAGTCACGCAATTATTATGAAATATATTTTCTCCATTGATAGTTGAACATGATTGTTCACAAAATCCCTCTATATTTTGAAGTTTAAAATAAGGGATTTGAAGAATGTTATCTTCAGGGGGAGCATAATGAATCACGAATATTATGCTCTGAAGTTTATGTTGGGGATATGGTTGTACTCTTTTTCCCTTAGCTAAGTTTTTTTCCACTGGGTTTTCTTAGCGTAAGGTTTTTAATGAGGCAACCAGTGTAATACATAATTAAACATACCATGTACTCTTTTTCCCTCGGCTAGGTTTTTCCCACAGGATTTTTCTAGCGAGGTTTTTAATGAGGCATGAGTATGATAAGATGATGGCTAATGGAGAACATTATTAATTAGTATGACATCATCTAAAAAGTCTTCAGAAACAAGGAGGAGCACACGAACTTGATCTTCAATAATGTCGTCTTTATCAGGGGGAGCATATATTGTACTCTTTTTCCCTTATTCAAAGTTTTTATTCCCACCGGGTTTTTCTTTGGTAAGGTTTTTAACGAGGCAATATAGTGTTCATCCTTTGGACATCCAAGGGGGAGTGTTATGAAATAAAAAGAAAATGATGGATGTCCAAGCTATGATTTGAACCTTGGACCTATTGTTTAAAGCTCAAGACTCAATCCATTTTGTTGCTACTACTATTGAAGAATGCTTGGAGAACATTTAGTTGTATATAATGGTTGAAGAGCTAATTCAAGATGCAGACAAAAGCTAGGNTATATATATATATATATATATATATATATATATATGATTGCATATACGCTTGAGTATATAAGATGTTGCGATTTAAAGACCCAAATTATTATAACATGAGCAATTGGGTCACTTTGCGCTAAATATTGAAATGTCGGATTTGAAGTAATATTATTGGACATCGTATATATGTCAAACAGTAGTCTCCCATATAAAGCATGCTTAAATAGAAATTATATATTGGGGAGATAAAGATTGATATACTACTGTTTTAATCAAAATCTGACATACTGCATAAAATGAATACTCCCCTTTACATCTAGTACGTGGTAAAAATTGTACATTTCCCAAATCTGTGTTTTATTAATATGCAGTCTATTTTATTATCACATCATTGCGTATCTCTACGGGCTATTAAATAAAGCTAGGTATACATGTTGATTATAAATATCCATGTATTGTATAAAAACCTAGAGCCCATGATAAAAGATCATTTGATACGCTGACTGCATAAAGATCATTTTCACGGCATTAGGGGGAGATTTGTGCCCAAATTATTTTTGAAAATTTGAATGCCGAGAAAATTTCATAAAATGAAAAGATCTTCAAAAATCCACATACTAGATTGGCTGAACTTAATGTTCAGTAGATTATTTATTCCTGCCAAATATATATCTATTGATATTTCTATCAATGATGTCTAAAAGAGACATTCGTCAAAGGACGAAATACCCAGTGGTGCACCAAATAATTAATACTGGGATGCGACACGACTAGATTTGAATATTGATGGGAAATGTTTATCATCTGGTTGATTTTGAAATTGCCATAATTATTATGGATATGGGAGAAAATTATGAAAATGTTGTCGACAACTCAATTGCCTTTATAATTGCTCAATCTGGCCAGAATTAGGCATAAGAAATGCCTTGATTAATTGATAAATAAAATAAGCAATTAAGGAAGGCAAATAGCTCAGCTCGCTATTCTCTATATTATGTGTACACACCGTTGAATAGGTGTTGGTACAAAAGAGAATAATGATGTGATAAAAGGCGAGGCTTGGAGCTCATGGGTTTACACAGATACCCATAATTGATATACTCTTCCATATTCTCGTTATAAATGGATGGCAATAAGTTTCGCTGATTATATCATTGGTAGTGAATAATATGCAGTTAATGAATATCATGACCGCATAAGATGGGTCATTGGATAATATATGATGAATGTCATGACCGCATAAATATGGGTCATTGGACAGTATATTTGGAAATCCATAATGGATTTTAAGGTCTATATATATGACGTGAAACAGACTGAGTATTTTTCCCTTCTGAAGAAGGAATATAAATATATTATGTGACATTATGTACTCTTTAAAGAGTGGCGAATGAAGTTATTATCCTCGTGAAGAAGGGATAATATGTGCCATTTTGTGTTTAATAAAGAGTCACTAATTAACTTATTATCTCAGTCAATATTGATGGTATAAACATCAATGAAATATATAAAGAGCTTAATGATGTTAACTCATGTCTAAAGACGAGATTTGAAAGAAAAGCTTGTATGTGAAAGCTAAATATTATCTCGACTTGAAAGATCGAGTATTTCCTTGGAAAGAAATTTATACACTAGTTAGCCCATAAATGATTCTGGTTGGCTACTTAGACAAACCACTATATAATGGGCTACTTGGGTATTGGCTATTATTATTATATCCCATGATGCCAAGTCCCAAAAACTGGTTGTACTATAATTTACACCATTGTTCTATAAGTGGACAATAAGAATAATGTTATGGGTATATTATGAAAATTGACTAGACATGATAATGTCAGTATTATACACACGTGAGCTCTAAAAAGAGTCACGCAATTATTATGAAATATATTTTCTCCATTGATAGTTGAACATGATTGTTCACAAAATCCCTCTATATTTTGAAGTTTAAAATAAGGGATTTGAAGAATGTTATCTTCAGGGGGAGCATAATGAATCACGAATATTATGCTCTGAAGTTTATGTTGGGGATATGGTTGTACTCTTTTTCCCTTAGCTAAGTTTTTTTCCACTGGGTTTTCTTAGCGTAAGGTTTTTAATGAGGCAACCAGTGTAATACATAATTAAACATACCATGTACTCTTTTTCCCTCGGCTAGGTTTTTCCCACAGGATTTTTCTAGCGAGGTTTTTAATGAGGCATGAGTATGATAAGATGATGGCTAATGGAGAACATTATTAATTAGTATGACATCATCTAAAAAGTCTTCAGAAACAAGGAGGAGCACACGAACTTGATCTTCAATAATGTCGTCTTTATCAGGGGGAGCATATATTGTACTCTTTTTCCCTTATTCAAAGTTTTTATTCCCACCGGGTTTTTCTTTGGTAAGGTTTTTAACGAGGCAATATAGTGTTCATCCTTTGGACATCCAAGGGGGAGTGTTATGAAATAAAAAGAAAATGATGGATGTCCAAGCTATGATTTGAACCTTGGACCTATTGTTTAAAGCTCAAGACTCAATCCATTTTGTTGCTACTACTATTGAAGAATGCTTGGAGAACATTTAGTTGTATATAATGGTTGAAGAGCTAATTCAAGATGCAGACAAAAGCTAGGAGCTACAGGAGGATTCGATCCCGTGACCATAGGGGCAGCTAAGCCTTTTCAGGCTTTAACAAATCTAGCAATGCTATGTCAGCCATGAGGTCATCTACAGTATACAATATATTTATTTATTCATTTCCGGGTAATATAAATACCCCATCACTCCCCTGTAAATCATCCACTCCAGAAAACATCAATAATATTGCAGTGTGCTTTCTCCTTCCCCATTTCAGTGTTCTTCATTCTTCGTAAAATCACAATTATTGTTAATATTTTATAACACAAATAAAATTTTAAGAATTAAATATTCAATTACTAAAAATAACATTAAGGTAAAATGATTGCATAGCTTCTCCTCCCATTCCCATAGGCGATAGTTGAGGCGACGAGACCTAAGATTCAAATTTCAGCAACCATTGAAGCAAACTTCAACGACAAAGCCGCCGGACCACTCCGTCTTCACGGAATCACAGATTCACAGCCACATTTCCGCAGGATCGCCGCGGCCTTCGCCGTGTATTCGTCTCAGTCAGCAGCTCCCTCGACCGTCATAAATCGTACGATAGCAGCTTGCAGCTCCTCAGGTCCGAACCTCTACCCTACTTCAGTAAATCCCTAAATATTGTATCAAATTTTCTTATTAAATTTGTCAAAATGGATTTGTGAGATTTATTTATAATATATTAATGTATAATTGCCAAATTGTGATCATAAATTCTAAATTGGTGAAGTGTTAATGCTTATTTGTAAATTATAAATGGTGAATTATAAATTATGAATAGGTAAGTTGTCTATTATCTAAATGTGATTGTGAATTGTTGAATAGGTAATTATAAATTATTAATTCATACGGAGTACAAAATATATTTTTTGGTTCAGTTATGGAAAAATATTTGTTGGTTGAACAGTTATATTGGCATTTGATAATTTTTCATGGAAATTTTTTAATTGTTTGAATTTTGTCCCTACCCAACCTTTTTTTTTTTTTCCTGGCTCTGCTCCTAAATCTTACTGCTTAATCTTAATTTTTTTTAAAAAAATTCATAATTAATTAGTACTCTGTAGTTCAGACCTGTGACTTTGTCTTCAATCTCTATCCCTCTGCCCCTCTGACCGTAATTGTGAACAATTGTTTACCTTTTGCATCAGCAGTAGCTAGAAAGTCCATTTCTTTCTAATTCTATCTTTGTTAGTTTAGGTTGAAGTTTCATCTAACACTTAGAAAGCATTATTTTGTATTCTAGATTTCTAGCTGTCAAGTTTAGTTAGCAATTAATATTATTTATCTCATTCTACCGAAGTTTTCTTGATAAATTTCTATTCATTTTGATATGCTCTCAGTGTATAGGCATTGCCTCCAGCTGTAATGCTCCAGTAAAGTAACCATGTATCGCCGTATGATAATAGCAAATCATCCAAATGTATGTGTTCCCTTGATCTCCACATGTGAGAATTTATTTATAAATGCTCGTTCCCATTACTCTAGTACATGCCATTTTCAGCGGCATTTACACAATTCGTCAAAATCTGTATCACTTCCGGCAAAAGAATGTTTTAAGGCATTTGTGCTAAACTTTATGCCGGTTTCTTTCTATTCTTCTGATGCAATCCAACGCCTGAGGGGCCCCCCATCAAGGTCTCTGAGAAGGAGAATGCGCAAAAGAGCTTTGGCTGCTGCCAAACCTGTTCTTGATGAATCCCGGGTTCAAAGGGCAATATCTCGACTTCCACCTAGATTTACCCCTGAGGAGCTGTGCAATGTCATGAATGTAGAAGAAGACCCTTTGGTGTGTTTAGAATTGTTCAACTGGGCATCAACTCAACATAGGTTTAGGCATGATGCCTCAACGTTCCACATAACCATACAGAGGCTTGGTGCAGTGAAAATGTATCAGGAGATGGATGATGTTGTCAATCAAGTGCTTGCTGTTCCCTCTATTGGTTCTGAGGCACTTTACAATACTATGATATACTACTTCACAGAAGCTAGGAAGTTGACTAGAGCTGTAAATATATTTAAGCATATGCAAAACAGTAAGAAATTGGATTGCAGGCCGTCAATAAGAACTTACAATATTCTTTTTGCTGCACTTTTGAGTAAGGGAAAGAATTCTTATATAAGTCACCTGTATATGGAGACCATTCGTAGCCTATTTAAACAGATGATTAGTGATGGGGTTGAACCAGATATCTTTTCCTTGAATTCTATGATAAAAGGATATGTTCTTTCACTTCATGTGAATGATGCTCTGAGGATATTTCACCAGATGGGTGTTGTCTATAAGTGCCATCCGAACTCTTTTTCCTATGATTATCTGATCCATGGATTGTGCGCACAAGGTAGAACAAAGAATGCCACAGAACTATGTGATGAAATGAAAAGGAAAGGATTCATTCCCAGTAGCAAATCTTACAACTCACTGGTGAACTCTTTAGCTTTGGGTGGAGAGGTAGAAAATGCAGTAAAATTATTGTGGGAGATGAATGACAATCATCAATCAGTTGACTTCATTACGTACAAGACAGTGGCTGATGAAATATGCCGGCAACAGAGCGTACATAATGCTATGAGTTTTTTGAAAGAGTTGCATGACAAGGATCTTATTGATGGCCATACTTATAAAAAGCTTTCATATGAACTTGAAGACAATTATCCCAATTCCCAAGACAAGCGTGGGCGTGGCAAATTGTTATAGGTATTGTACCCAAAGTGACTGTTAGTTTTCCAGTTCTTTTCTTTAGCGGGAATGCCACTGGGTTGAAGTACTTTATGACACAGTTGAGAAATTATGAGTAAGATATAACATATAATGATGTATAACAGATAACTGATGATTTTGTTGATAATCCTCTGGTAGCGGTGGTAATGATTCCGTTCTTCAGCTAATAATGCGGTTTCTGCCAACTAAGCCACTAGGTTCATCCGTAGACTCATAAAAAAATCACTTACACATCTCAAATGGTGTTTGAACTGAAGATTGGATTTCATTAGGCTTGGTGGATTGCAGTTCAAAGTGGTCCTGCAACTCGTAATGGGTGGAAAACAGGCTATCATTTGCAATCTAATGATGGTGGCTTGGATTCATTGGCTAGCCTGGTATGTCTTTTCATTGCCTTTGTTGTGTTTGAGTTCTCATACCCGTTTAGATATGCATTTTATGGTGTGCTACTTATTAATTAACTATTTTTAAACTACTTAGTTGTATGTTATTTTTTGCTGTTGTGATAGGACTATATATATGGTATCATCAATTTCCAGAGTTCTGATATAGCTTTTGTTCTATGCCTTCCCATATTTATTATCCTTTAGATTATTTTAAATTACTCTTACTGAGGTGAAATACTTCATTAAGCTGTGTGGTGTTTGGATGTGATCTTGCAGGACACATTAAAATCTTGACTTTTGATAGTGTGGTCAAAATTTTCTATCTTTTTTAGTACTATTCATTAATGTCATTTAAAATCTGAGTTTCATAGTATCAATTAGTAGTATTATGAGCCTTGTGTCACGGGCCTAGAGTCCGGCCCAATGCCCAGAGTCCGTGCGGCGTCCCAGGATCCTCTCACCCTGCGGACCAACCTTACCCCTCATGCATGCCAAAGTGGTTTCACCCTGCCGTGGGCTCATCAAGGGAACGGCAATTGCTCCAGACCAGTTGTGCCCTTCGAATCGCCTCGATCCCCTTCATAGTCAAGTCCAAGACTAGCACGAGCTCCCTGAACTTAACCGAGTTGGCATGCCTAACAAAGCAAGACCTTAGCATCTAAAGGCAGAACAGCCCTTGGTGCTATTGTCGCCCCCTACCCATTTTATGGCAAGCTAGCTAGTTGGCCTGTTCATTCAATGGGTCTAACACGGTCACGCAAATAGTGCGTGACACTCGACTCAGATAGCTCTGCAAACAAACATTATTAACACGTGTGATACGTAAGGTAATGAACATATATACTTAAAAGAAGATGAGCATTATAATGATAAACAATCATCACCCTTGTATTTTTCAGAAACACGATGTGCATTCATGTAGGGGCCGGTGACTTGAAGTTCATCATTCATGATATAACTAGCGAATATATATAATGTCTGAACAATACAATTTGATCTGTGTTTCAGTGGGTACTGATACTCTGATATTGTTCGTGTACTGTTCGGCATCACTGCTTTGGATGAATGGCAATAAATCCAGTAAAGTCGAGTCCAGAAAGATCTAATGGACCCTTTCTCTTTTCCTCTGCAACTTTGTTGTGTAAGAGCTTGGATTGTGTGGAGCTAAGTTGGTTGTGATAAATTACATGTCTTGTTGGATGCTCTCCCTGAAACTTTTTGGTGATCCATATCTACAAGTTGCCATGTTTCTATAGATGATGCTGAGAAACATTTTTTTTTATGCCTGAAGAGGATAGAGGATACCCGTGGTTGGTTTCATCATTCTTTTTGGAACTGGCCATAATCCAGAGCACTTTTTACTAATATTCACTATGTGACGTTTAATTTTCAATTATTTACATAGGGGGTGTTTGCTAAATATCTGTTAGCTAATAGTTGTTAGTTGATTGTGTTAGCGGATTTAACTAGTTGATAGCATTAGCTGATTGTAGAAAGATGTTTGGTAAATCATAGCTGATTACATACAAAATGACTTTCTTAAAAAGCTGATCGAGAAAGTTACTTTTTGAATATTATTGTTTTGGAGCAATAAGCTTTTACAAAAAATTAATTAATCAAACACTCATATTGGTTGTTTAACCAAGTCAAATAGCTAATAGTGCTCAAACAAGTCAAAAATTAGCTAATAAGCTAACTATTTTACCAAATAGGCTCATTCTTGCTTATTATCACAATTGTAATTGTAATGGTGATATTCATTGGCTATTCGGTTGTGTTATATAATAGATTTGATTGTGTTATATAGTACACTGTATATTTTTTGCTGCGAGAGAAATTAAAAAAAAAAAAAAAAAAAGCTTTGTTGCTTATCGCGGTTGAGTTGTTTGTTGTTGTTTTATTTTTTATTTTTATTTGTGTACTCATTTAGGGAGATTTTTTTTAAAAAATGATGAGTAGCTACTATATATGTGTATATTGGTAAATTTTGTTCATGTATAACAATTTACAAATTATATAGGAGAGATAAACTGCAATAAAAAAGCTTAATGAGATGAGCTTGACTGATAGGGTGTTGCTGTGTTAGTAAGAATCAAACTTGTGATCGGGAGGATTTCAATAAGAGATCTTGATACATACAAGAAGGAAACTCTAAAATTTGAGAGATTGTTGTGATACATACAAAAAGAAAATCTAAAATTAGAGAAATTCTAATAAGAGATCTTGATACATACAAGAAGAAAATCCAAAATTTGAGAGATTGTTGTGAACTTGTGATACACACAAAGAAAATCTAAAATTTGAGAACTTTTAACAATCTAAATATTTGCCAAGGACCTTGTAGTCCAGTGGCATCAAATCATTCCCTTTATACGGGAGGTGGTGGGTTCTAGTCTTAGTGAAGGCAATACTGATTTTTGTACCTCAATAGGTTGAGAAAGTAGTTATGAACAAATACTGCAGTAGTATTCAAAAAAACAATCTAAACATTTTAGAAGTTAAAAATGATAATTAATCTTTTTTATTTTCAATAAAAAATTGCTTGAGGAAATTTTAATATTTTTAAAGTATATATATGCTTGAAGATATGGAGTTTAAGCTAAATAATGGTAATAGGAGCTCACAGTTCTATAAAAAAAAAATTAAAGAAAAAGAAAAAAATTGGTAAAAGAGAAATAAATGTGTTAGTTTGGTCAGGTAGAACACGTACAATAAGCACGCATGACAACCAAGCTAATTTAAGCGAAATAGGAATTTATACTTAGCTATGCCTGTACTCAAAATAAAAATAAAAAAAAAATATAGCTATGCCTGATAATGTTTTTTTTGATAAAGAAAGAAAGAGGGTATAAAACCCGGAGAAAACAAAAACTACAGACTAACAACCCTCTGATCACGGGGAATCCGCCGATGGAAACTAGCCCTAATTTGGTCTTCACTTAGAATCTCCCTTAAATCAGTTGGAGCCTCCGCAAACTGAAGAAGACCAGTTGACGGATTGAGGGCATTTTTTGCAAGACAGTCAGCTAGTCTATTCTGCTCCCTGTAGACGTGGACGAACAAAAACCGCTCAAACCCCTGTGCTACAGTACAACAGCGTTTTATAATGTTATACACATTACCATAGCTTGAAATAGTGCCCTGCAGCATCTCAATCACTCTCTGCGAATCACATTCTACAATCAATTTCCTCGTCCCCCTCCTCAAGGCCATTAGCATGCCTTGGAAAACGCCCCAGGCTTCCGCCATTTCTGACGAGCAACAGCCAATATGGTATTGAAAACCCATATCCCAATTCCCATTGTGATCCCGTACCACACCCCCACAGCCAGCAACCCCAGTTGTAAGGGAATGACTACCATCCACGTTCAATTTCTTCCAGCCAAGAGGAGGTTTCGTCCAAGAAATCAGCACATCAACTTCATAGTTTCGCACATGGGTCGAAATTCGCCTTGCTGTAAAGGCCGCCGAAATCTCCGCCTCTTGCTTAGAGATCCACAGCAGCTTCTGGGCTAACGAGACAGTTCGACCATTAAAAATGGCATCGTTACGCCACTTCCAAATCCACCAGAGCCGAATAGCAAAACGAGTTGGCCAGTCTGCACTAGATCCAATTGAGGAATCTCCCCTGATGTTCAGCAGTAGCCAAGTATCCCAATCGAAACAATCAAGAGCATCAAGCACACGAGGTTGTAAAACCGCGCTCCAAATGGCCTTCGCTGCATGGCAACGGCGAAACAAATGATCCCGATCCTCCTGTTGCCCTGCACAGAGATAACATATAGTATTAGATGTAAGATGTCGTCGGCCACGCTCGACGTTAGTCATAACTCGATCATGCATAAGAAGCCAAAGAAAAAAACAGATCCGATTAGGCACTTTAAGCTCCCAAATCCGCAACCAATCCCGTGCAGTCCCTAACTGGACCGGAGGAAGGATAGTAGCGTAAGCAGACGCCATCAAACGGGGACATATCAAAGAGAGCACTCCGAACCTCTTCCTTGGTAACCGCTTGGTTAAACACCCTCAATTCGTCTTGGGAGAGTACTGGAAAGACGCCTTCCAAACTAGTCTCCCTTTGATCATCCGAAGAATCTGAAAACAGAGTGATATAAAAATTCTGAACATGGGCTTTGAGAAGATCACCATCCGTAATCCACTCGCCGTCCACATCCCTTAGACTAGAAATGGCGTTTCTGGACTTGCGAATAGTAGTAGCAATATGGTAGTATTTCGTATTCCGGTCCCCGGAGACAATCCAGTCTTCGCGAGACTGCTGGTACCACAGGAGTTCTTCTTGATAGAGAATCTCCTGATACTCCGCAGCAAGTTTCTTTTCCAACTTTACTAAGGCACCATGGCAATTCTGAGCAATCTGTCGCTGCACCCCATTTAAACGCGCAAGAACAATTTTTTTGCGGTGAACAATATTACCAAACACGTGCTTATTCCAATCAGAAAGAGCAGCCGTGGTGACCGGGATATTTTCAGTAAAACCCATGCTCGGACGCCAAGCGTTTTGCACGACATCCTTCACGGTGAGCCAAGCAGCCTGGAAACGAAACGGAGCCCTGTTGCGGCTTACATCCATTGCCTCAATCCGAATAAGGACAGGGGCGTGGTCAGACGAAATCCGGGGGAGGTGCATAACTGTAGCCTCCGGGAAACGATGTCTCCAAGCGATATTGCAAAGAGCCCGGTCAAGCCTTGCCCCTTTTGTAAAACCCGACTGGTCGCTCCGAACCCATGTCAGCTTTGGACCATGAAATCCCATATCAATGAGACCTTCAGAGTTGATCCAATCAGCAAATTCTGAGCTCCGCTGTAACGAGAAAGCAGAATAATTAGAGGTTTCGTTTTGGTTAACAACAGAATTAAAATCTCCAGCAATCAACATAGGACCTGAGAGACCCAGCTTGGTCATTTGAAGTTCGCTCCATAGACTACCACAAAAACCAGTAATCTTGAGGATCCACACCGACCTGCAAAACTACAAACTGAGGATGAGTAAATTGAACCACGACTTGAGTAGCAACATGCCAAAAAATCCAAATACCCCCACTGCAACCCACCGCCTCCACTCGAACCCAATCTGAAAAGCCAAGTCGCGTCCAAATAGCATTTGCTTGAGAGCCTGCGACCTTAGGTTCGACGAGGCCAAGAATAGCGGGTTTATGGGTCTGAACAAGAGTTTTAAGAACGCGGTGGAAAGCTTTACCACCAGCGCCTTGACAGTTCCAAACAATAAACTTTATAAAAACAAGAAAACAAAGAGAAGAAACCAAAACGGAAACGAAAAAGAAAACACATAACAGAAAACTCAAACAGGGGTAGAAGACCCATCGGCCCCCCTAGAAGTAGCCTCGCAATTATCCTCTATGTCCATAACCACATCTCCCTCAAAGTCTATACCGTCAGGCGGATCCCCGTGGTGTTCGGGAGGAGGGGCAGGCAGTGGTATTCATATCAGCATGTAATCGTTCCCCAGTGCAAACCCGTGTAGATTCAATCAAGTTACCCCCTTGCTCGCCCCGGACTACCACATGCTCATCCTCCTCGGCAGCTCGCCTTGAACATGAACCTCTAAGCGTATTACCCCCCGGATGGATTCTGTTCTCTGGCCGATGTCTGGGCAGCAGGGACATCGTTTGTAATCTGTTTCTCATTTGCAATAACATTCGCACGCCGCGGTCTCCCACCCATAGAAGGCGACTTCGAAACAGTACTTGGATCCTTCGCTAAATTCTCCGGAGATTTACCATGCCGATCAGATGGCGATTGTCCATTAGTAAGTGCCATGTCCTGATCATCACCAGTAGGTTCGGCATCTAGTAGCGCATACCTTGAGCCTGAAACTTTGTGTGTAGCCGCAGTAGCAGTCGATTTTTCACGATTACCTGCTCTATCTCCCTGCCGACCCTGACCAGCTGGTCGTCCCACCTGTCCACGTTCCTTACGCGTGACGATCATCCAAGAGCCATAAGGAGCACCACACTGCATAGGCTTGTTCATGTTCAAAGCTCTACCCCCATCCGAAAGGGCACGACCGGCGCCTTGTTCCGCAGCCGGTTCTGTTGGAGGGATTGCAGCAGCATCTGCAATGTAAGGAACCTCAGGGCAAGCCTCCTTCCTATGACCATACAGCCCACAAGAGAAACAAACAAGGTGCATACCCTCGTACGCCACCTGCCACACTTTTTCTTCCAAAGTGAACCGAGAGATCAGAGGTTTAGTCAAATCGATTTCAACACACACTCGAGAAAACTTTCCTCGCGAGACTAGGCTTGTAGTATGATCAACCCGACCCAATCCGTCGCAGAGTAAGAAGATTATAGTATTCCACTGGTAGATTTGGAAATCGAACCCATAAAAGGACCTTTTCAGTCGTATCCGTCAACGGATCAAAATTTGGCATCCACTGTTTGACAATCAAATAGTGATCGAGGACCATCCACGGACCCTCAAACATTGTGAATTCAAGATCTTCGACCGAACCAAATTTGACTAAAAAGTAGTCGTTTTCGAGGGCAATCAACTCCATTCTGCACTTCGGCTTCCACATCGCGCTCAAACGTCGTAACAAGTAGGCATAACCCACTTTTCGGCCCATGACCTTGATAATGAGAGACTTCCGCCATGGCTCCCGTATCCGTTCCTTTTCTTGGTCTGTAAGCCGAATCGTAGGGCATGTAGGATCATCATCCACCTCCCTAGGGTCAGCCTCATCATCACCACCCAGAACCTCGTTCTCATTGCCATTAGCAATGAGGAAAGGGGCAGTATCTGATCCAGAACCCACGACAGAATCGAGGTAGGATCGGTTCGGCAGCGGAGTATCGCCCACAGAGGGGATTTGATCTGGTACCTTTGTCGGGGTCTCTCCAGTCACAGGATGGTTGTTTCCTGGTTCCCCTTGCATCGGCTGATCAATCGCCCCAGATGGAGTATCTAGGACCACTTCAATAGCGGAGAATGTCTCTGAATCAGCAACCATCGCCACATCCGCCACCGGAGTTTCCATCTCGCTATCCGACAATACGTTCGCTGGATCCCCCGCAGCAGAATCCAAAGGTGATTCCATAACAGTATCTATTGCCTTGAGACTCGGATTACCAACATTCACCTTCGATTTCTTCGTACTCCGTTCCAAAAGATCTTGATCCTCACGTTGAGAGGAGATGATTTTCCCGTTATCAGCCATCTTTAGAAAACTATTATGCCTGATAATTTTAATTATTCATTGTTTCAATAGAGTTTTTTGAGTATTGCTTATTCTCAATTTTGCATTTCGACTTTCAATTGCACCAAATGTAGTCCCTCGACTTTCAAAAACTCACTCAATTTGGTCCTCCGTTACAAATTTCGTCAAATCAGTGTTAAAATGGAGGGCATTTTCGTCCATTTACCTATTTTTAGCCTAATAAACATTGAGAAATAGTTGATGGACCATTTTGAGAATAGTCAAGGGACCATTTTGGGAAAAACTATTGTATTTATTTCATTTTTGTTTATTTTCATTTTATAGATTTCATCAAATTAGAATTTCTATACATTTTTTTCTTAGAAATATAAACAGTTAAAATCGTGCAATCCAACCTCAAAATTTTTAACTTTTTTACAGACTTTTTCCATCTATATAAACATACAAACTATTCCTATGAAGTTTTACAATAAGTTCTGTAAATTTCATAAATACTTATTTTTTAGGCACCGATTAAAATAATTCTTAGTCACATCCGTAATACTAAAAATATTACTTTGGATTTTTTATAAATAAGATATAATATTTTTTTTGAGTAAAATAAGATATAATATTATTAAACCCAAATAATTAAAAATAATGTGCCCACAGTACAATAGATTTTATGATTGACTTAAACATTATTTATAGTAATTATTGTCTCTCGTGTAATATAATAAAATTATTAGGTAGAATTTTTATAATTAAGTTATAATTTAATTAAATAAAAATTATTAAAAATAATGTGTCCACATTACAAAATAAATTATACTTGCCTTAATAATTTATAATTAATTATTAATAATAAAAAAAAGGAAGAGGAAAACATATAAAAGATGTCATACAATATCTTAAATAATGCAAATTAATATAAAATTTAATAGTTACTTCGAAATCAAATACAGAAAATATTGCAGGAAACATTGACGAGATTTTACTTTTCGGCTCATCTGAGAAGTTTACTGAAAAAACTTACCTTTCGGTCTAATATTTTCCCTACATTTTGCACTCTTTGGGTGTCTAAGCTCGAAAAAAAATTATATTATTTTCAAAGGTAAAAGAAATATTTAATGTGATACATAGTGATTTATTGTCTATGAATATAAAAAAAATAAAAATAAAAAGTATATGAGTATTTATGAAATTTACGGAACTTATTGTAAAACTTCATAGGAATAGTTTGTATATTTAGATAGAGGGAAAAAGTCTATAAGGAAAGTTAAAAATTTTGAGGTTTGGATTGCGCGATTTTAACTATTTATATTTGTAAGAAAAAAATGTATAGAAATTATAATTTGATAGTCTAAACAAATGAAAATAAACAAAAATGAAATAAGTAAAAGAGTTTTTCCCAAAATGGTCTCTCGACTATTCTCAAAATGGTCCATTAACTATTTCTCGATGTTTATTAGGCTAATAATGGGTAAATGGACGAAAATGCCCTTCATTTTAACACTTATTAGATGGAATATGTAACGAAGGACCAAATTGGGTGAGTTTTTGAAAGTCAAGGGACCACATTTAGTGCAATTGAAAGTCGAAATGCAAAATTGAGAATGAGCCATAGTCGAGGGACTATTTTGAGAAAAAACTCGTTTCAATAGAACGAAAAGATGTTAGTTTGATAAAAAAAAATACACAATTTTAAAAACCATTATTTGCTTCTTTTGTACATCCCTTGCCTTTCGTTTCTCTTGATTACACATGATTTTCATGCAAAGTCTTCAACTGAAAACATCAATATTGTTGTTCCCAACTTCAAGAAAAATATTCATAAAGAGAAATAAAGGCGTTAACTTGATCATACGGGAGCAGATGTAATATGCGTGCGTGACAACCTAATTTAAGTGAGAAAGGAAATTAAAAGTAAATTACTTCCATATTTACTGGAAGCAGAGAGCAAAAGAGCATTAGTGGAAGGGGGGAGATCAGAATACGAAATACTTCTATAATTCAGTGAAAATGCGGATGAGAAGGAATAGGGTTGATAGACTGATGAATGAGCAGATGGAAGAAGTTATAGCATGTATCCAGTCTCATGTTAAGCCTGAGGATAATGTTCGATTATTACGCCAAGTAAGTGTGGAGGAGGTGCGCAATGCGGTGTTCTAAATGCACCCCGATAAATCGCCTGGTCCAAACGGGTTCGGACCGGGTTTTTATCTACATTTTTGGCAAGTGATTGGGGGCAAAGTTACTTTGTTTTGTCGAAGATTCCTAGAGACTGTATGTATGTCTGATAGAGCAAATGACACCTTTGTAGTGCTGATTCCGAAAAAAAGTTAATCCCGAGTCCATGAAGGATCTCCGCCCGATAGCCCTGTGTAATGTGCTGTATAAGATTGCGGCGAAAGTATGTGCTAATAGAATGAAGCCAATTCTATATGGTCTAATTTCTAGTGCTTAGAGCGTGTTCATGCCTGGCCGATTAATTACGGACAACATTATGCTTGCCTATGAAGCTCATCATTATCTCAAGCAAAAGACTCAAGGTAAAGAAAGGGTGGCGGCACTTAAGGTTGACATGAGTAAGGTATATGATCGTGTCGAATGGCGGTTTGTGCAGCAGTAATGGATAAAATGGGCTTCGTGAAAAAATGGGTGGATATCATCTATGCAACGGTCAGTACTCTTAAATATCATATCCTCCATGAACAATGTCAGTTAGGGCCTATAATTCCGAAAAGAGGTTTCCGGCAGGGTGACCCACTTTCACCATATTTGTTCCTATTAGTAGTGGAGGGTCTGAGTGCCCTTATTGAGAATAAAATGCGATGTGGCTTGTTGCATGGATTGAGCATTGCAAGAGGCCCCCCCATATCACATATCTTGTTTGTAGAGGACCGCTTTTTGTTTCTTCGTGCAAACAGAGAGGAAAGTGTGCAGATGAGGAGTGCCACTGAAAGTCGAAATGCAAAATTGAAAGTCGTGAACCAATCCTGTAAGTGCCACTATAGTCGTGAAGCTAAAAGTGTAAAAAATTCAGAGAGATAAATCGCACTGAAAGACTATGAACAACCAGTTAGACCAAAGAAGTTTTGATAAAATCAAATTTGTGATATCTAGATATAAGGGTCATGTTCCACTCATTCAATCATCGTTTTTGAGCTGGGATTAATGTTTTCATAATATTTGTCTTGTACAGTTGTACCCCATATAATTTATTTTACCTTTGTGTTGCATGTATTATTGCATACTGCAGTCAATAATATTTGATAATACTTTTTTTTTTTTTTTACAAAGAACACAAATTATTGATTAAAACTTATTTGGTCATAAACATAAGACTAGATAAAGTTTCTTATCAAACTTGTAAAAAGACATAAATTAACAAATAGCTGGAATAGCTCAGTTGGTTAGAGCGTGTGGCTGTTAACCACAAGGTCGGAGGTTCAAGCCCTCCTTCTAGCGATTTAAATATGCATTTTTGCAGCACTCAATCAGTGAGCACCCCGTAATCCTCGTAGAATGACTCTTGGACCTTTGATCTGTAATATGCCCTGATGAGGTAAGGTAACACCCAGTCCAATCATTCCATCAAAAATTATCCTTCTCAACCTAATATATGACTTATGCCTTATCCAATTATGATGAGATCCCTAATTTCCAACAATAAAAAATCGTGTACTACAATAATAATCGGGGCGGTGTCGGATGTTGATGGCGGCGGTTCCGAATGTTGGTGGAAGGGCGGTGAGAGTTTAAATCTGAAGGCTTGCGTGGAGTGAGAGGAGATCAGAAGAGAAAAATAAATGAGAGGAGAGGAAAATAGGTGGAGAGGAGTGCGTTTGGTGAGAGAAGAGTACAAAAATAAATATGTTGTCTTGGAATTAAAAATAAATAGTTCAAAAAGGCATTTCAGCAATCCTCTTGTATGTCATGGATTATCATATAAATTAAAAGAACATTATATACATAAAAGCTTCAATAATGTATGAATTATGTGATATAACATAGCTCGAACCAAACACCCTAAAAAATTGGAGGGGAGGGGGAATGAGATTCTCATTAATATGATAAGAATTTTGCATTGTGTAAAGAGACTCCGCATTCCAACCAAGCAAGAGCATATAAGTTCAAATGATCACATTTCAAATATTATGTCACATTTGAAAAATTGATGAGCAATATTTACACCACTAATAATTAATGAGTGACATTGATAATTGACATATTTGTGAGGGGTATAAATTACAATTTCTCCTAATATTATGGAAAAATTTGCAGGCCTCATGATACAACATCTCTCGATCAATTGCTATATATGAATAGCAATTTTCAAGTAATGTAGAGTAAAAAGTAATTATTATGTGATTGATATATAATTACTTACTAATTAAATACATTATTATAAAATATCATTTTAATTATTAATTAGAGAAAATCTTCATTTTGGTCCCTCAATTATTTTCCAACTGTCAATGTATATAGTCCTTAGTTTTCATCAATTTCAACTAATTTGATCCTCAAATCGTTTAAAATTTTGTCAATTAAACCCTTCGAGGATCAAATTGATGAAATTTTAAAAATGGGAAAATCACCATTTTGATCCTTCGGAAGGATTTAATTGACGAAATTTTAAACAATTTGAGGATCAAATTAGTTGAAATTGAAAATTATGTACTACGTTGACAGTTGGGAAACAATTGAGAGACCGAACTGTGATTGTGCTTATTAATTATCATATAATTTATTTTAATACCGATCCAGCATTTGATATATATCTCATTCATCGTTCTTTTTTTTTCTTTTTTTTTTTCCCGAAGAAATTCCTATTTCTTTTTAAAAAATAAATAGTGCATTTTATAAAAATTCTACTTTTGATGGCAAAAATTAAGAATTTAAATCTAAATTGAGCAACACATGAGACCAAGTTACAATTGTATTACTATATCATATCAAACAACTTTTTGGTTTTGTTTTTAAAATCATCTCTTTGTCTTTCAATTATTTCCAAGTTATAAATTTAGTTATTCTCTTTCAATTAAATTTTTAAAAGGATTTAATATCATACCATATACACCAATTATAGCATATTTGGTTTATAGAATAAGTCTAAATTGGAAAAATATTGATTTTTAATAAGCTAAGGAGAGAAAAAAGGGGGAAAAAAAAAGAATAAATGGGAAAAAAGTTATTTAATTTTTTTTTTGTCAGGTCATACAAATCTCCACTCGCACCGGGTCGGCCCAAGGGAAAAAGTGCTAGCCATATTGATTTTTCCATACGAGACCTCTCTTAAAGGATGAGAGTGCACGACCACTCACGTCAACCAAGCTGGTTAAAATAAATCTTCTAATTGTATTAACTCACCCACTGGGCAGGTGTAGTGCACTCGCCTGCTGAGCACTATGGGTGCGCATGACGCACACTAGCACTTCTATCTTTTATTTATTTATTTTTAATTATAAGTTTTTACAGGGTTCACAAAAAATGAAATTTCTATAACACAAAATCTAGTTATATGGTACTTATTCATTATAATAATTGATATTTTATAATAATATATATAGTAAATAATTATCAATAGTATAATAATTAATTTTTACTCTAAATTAATATAAAAAAAATTAATTTTTACTATAACTTCGCATCACATGACAAATTTAGTAGGAAAGAAATAGGATTACTTTGCATACCCTCAAATATAATTGGATTACCTAAATATTAAACCTAATTACATAGATGTACAAATTTTGTTTTAAATAACATTAAATTTAGTAGGAAAAAAATAGGATTACTTTGCATACCCTCAAATATAATTGGATTACCTAAATATTAAACCTAATTACATAGATGTACAAAATTTGTTTTAAATAACATTTTCTTGATTAGCTTTACACCTTTATTGTATTAAGATACAACTTTTGAAAAAAATATTTGTCTTCGTATGTTCTCCATTTGTTTATTTTGGTTTAAATTACTAAAAAGTCATAGAAAACTAAAGAAGCTATTAGAATCTACAATAGTTACATTGTTTCGATTAGGTTTGTGTGAAGTGGAGGAAAAGGTGGGGACAAAAGAAAAAAAGGAGAAAAGAAAATGCAAAATAAATTAATTTTTTTAATTGTATTAACGCACATAGCAGGCACGTTCGTGCATTGCACGCGCCCACCAATAGCTACTGGTGTAATCATCTGATCAATCAATTGACTCCAATTTCACCCTCAGGGTAATGCAAATCAAATCAAATTGAATATAATCATAATTCAAATAAAATCGAAAACAATCAAGACCATAACATGTAATTAAACATCTGCCTACTCTACGTACCTATTACTTGCGTATATAGTAGGAACAAGAATGTGTAGTGTGGCTCATATGTGCTTTACTCTTTCAGCAACAACACATTTTTTAAAAGAATATGTCATATAATCAAGCATTAATCATACACAATATAAAACAAATCTTCTAACATAACATTGTATCATCACAATGTAATGAGCTCAAGACAATATAATTCTTCTTCTTCATAATCAAACACTTATTCTTCTTCATCAATTGCTCATGGAATTCATATTCAATTAATTAGCTAAGCACAATTTCAACTAAAATGTAGTGAAAGAACCCATAGCCAATAGGCAATTAGTTTAAATTTTATTATTTTCATTTAATGGAAGCCTAAATATTAATTAAAATACCTCTTGTTAATGTTTGGTCGATTTGTTGCAAGGAAGAAGGATCTTTTGTAGTCTAACAACGTCATGGAACATCAATGTGTTGTAGTTTATTAGTTGTTTCTTTGTTTCATCATCCAATACACCAAATCTATTCTTTTTCTTCCAACTTTTTGTCTTTTCTGGTGCAGATGAGATGATTAGTTTCTCAATATTGAGATAGAAAAGTGCCTGCAAAATATACATATCACCGTTATGCATGTCATATATGTTTGGAAATCAAAATAATTTTTTTTAAAGAAAATTAAAGTTCGATCATATAGAGAAATAAAGCTGTTAGCTTAGTCATACAGGGGCGCGTGCAATATACGTGTATGACGACTTAATTTAAGGGAGAAAGGAAATTAAAAGTAAATTACATATAAAAATATAATTTTAAAAAGAAATTAAATAACTTACAGATACAATAACAATCACAAGGTTTCTACACATCCCTTTACGTCTATGAGCGAAAGGAGCAGCAATGAAAGACATTTCAACAATCCTTTTGTCAGCACCTCAATATTTTTTTTTTAATTATAAATTTTTACGGGATTCACAAAAAATGAAATTTCAACAACACAAATTGCAGGATTGGTATTACAATTAATTATATTGTAATTATTCATTATAATCGTTGATATTTTATCATAATAAGTATTGTACATGATTATCAATCGCATAACAATTAATTTTCACTCTAAATTAATAAAAAATTAATTTTAACTGTAACTTCGCATCATATGGCAAATTTAGAACAAAAAAAAAAAGGATTACTTTGCATACACGTAAATATAATTGGATTATCTAAATATTAAACATAATTACATAGGTTTACAAAGTTTGTTATAAATAACATTTTCTTGATTAGCACCTTTGTTGTATTAAGATACAACTTTTGAGAAAACATTTGTCTTCATATGTTCTCCATTTGTACTTTTGTTTAAATTACTGAAAAATCACAGACAACTAAAGAAGTTACTAGAATCTATTCATATTCCTAGCCGAAAAAAATCATACGAGTAGATTAAAACGTAGCTTCCTTAGAGAAACTACAATAGTTACATTTTTTAGAATAGGTTTGTGTGCAACAAGGAGAGAGAAGTGGAGGATAAGGGGGAAAAAGAAAAAGAAAAAGAAAAATAACACGTGTAAAATAATTTTTTTTTTAATCCTATTCACCGACATAGCAGGTACGTGCATTGCACGCGCCCACAAATAACTATTGGTGTAATCATTTGGTCAACCAATTGACTCCAATTGCACCCTCATGGTAATTCAAATCAAATTGAATATGATCATAATTCAAATAAAACTGGAAACAATCAAGCATTAATCATACACAATATGAAGCAAATCATCTAACATAACATTGACGGATCACAACCTATGAGCTCAAAGACAATTCTTCTTCTTCTTGACTTTCATTGAAATCTTCTTCTTCTTAATTATCAGACAATTCTTCTCCATCATCAATTTCTCCCTCAATTCATATTCAATTAATTAGCTAAGCATAATTTCAACTAAAATGTAAAGAAATAATCCAATAGTGAAAGAATCAATAGCCAATAGGAAATTAGTTTAAATTTTATTATTTTCATTTATTGGAATCAAAATACCTCTTGTTAATGTTTGGCCACTTGTTGCAAGGAAAGAGCTTCCGTAGTCTAATAGCGTCATGGAACATTAATGTGTTGTAGTTTATTAGCTGTTTCTTTTTTTCATCATCCAATACACCAAATCCATACATTTTCATCCACCTTTTTGTCTTTTCTGGTGCAGATGGGATGATTAGTTTCTCAATATTGAGATAGCAAAGTGCCTGCAAAATATATGTATCAGCATGTCATATATGCTTGGAAATCAAAATAATTTTTTTTAAAGAAAATATTTGATAATATAGAGAAATAAAGATGTGAGGTTGGTCATATGGGAGCACGTGCAATTTACGTGTATGGCGACTTAATTTAATCAAGAAAAGAAATTGAACGGAAATTACATATAAAAATATAATTTTAAAAAGAAATTAAATAACTTAGGGATTCAATAGCAATCACAAGGTGTCTACACATCCCTTTATGTCTATGAGCGAAATGAGCAGCAATGAAACAATCCTTTATGTGGTAATTAGGAGGTCCACAAAAAATGTAATTAATTATGTGGTAATTATTCATTATAATAATTGATTTTATGTAATACTGTAATAAATATTGCACATGATTATCAATCGAATGATAATTATATTTTGCTCTAAATTAATAAAAAAATAATTTTAATTCTAACTTCGCATCACATGGGAAATTTAGTACCAAAAAAATAAGATTATTTTGCATACCCGTAAATATAATTGGATTACCTAAATATTAAACGTAATTACATAGGTGTACAAAATTTTGTTATATTTAAGATTTTCTTGATTAGCATTACACTTTTTGTTGTACTAAGATACAACTTTTCAGAAAATATTTGTCTTCATATGTTCTCCATTTGTATTTTTCAGTATCACAGATAACTAAGGAAGCTGTTAGAATCCATTCATATTCTTAGCCGACAAAAACCATACGAGTGGCTTATTGAGTAGCTTCCTTAGAGAACCTACAATAGTTACATTTTTTCAATTAGGTTTGTCTCCAACAAGCGGAAAGAATTTGAGGAAAATGGGGAAAAATAAAAATAAAAATAAAAGTAACACATGCAAAATAAATTAATTTCTTTAATCCTATTTGCCGATTTAGTGTGCACGTGCATTGCACGCGTCCCCCTATAGCTACTGGTGTAATCATCTGGTCAACTAATCTACTCCAATTCCACCATCATATGGTAATTCAAATCAAATTGAATATAATAATAATTCAAATGAAATCGAAAACAATCTAGCATTAATCATACACCATATAAATCAAATCTTCTAACATAACATTGCATGATCACAACCTAATGAGCTCAAGACAATTCTTCTTCTTCTTCTTTATTATCAGACATTTCTTCTTCTTCATCAATTTATCCTTCGATTAATATTCAATTAATCAGCTAAGCACAATTCCAACTAAAATGTAGTGAAAGAATCGATAGCCAATAGGAAATTAATTTAAATCTTATTATTTTCATTTATTGGAATCAAAATACCTCTTGTTAATGTTTGGCCATTTGTTGCAAGGAAGGAGGATCTTTTGTAGTCTAACCGCGTTATGGAACATCAATGTGTTGTAGTTTATTAGCTATTTCTTTTTTTTTCATCATCCAATACACCAAATCCATACATTTTCATCCACCTTTTTGTCGTTTCTGGTGCAGATGAGATGATTAGATTCTCAATATTGAGATAGCAAAGTGCCTGCAAAATATATGTATTAGCGTGTCATATATGCTTGTTAAATCAATATAATATTTTTAAAGAAAATATTCGATAATATAGAGAAATAAAGATGTTAGGTAGGTCATATGGGAGCGCGTGCAATTTAGGTGTATGGCGACTTAATTTAATCGAGAAAGGAAATTGAACGTAAATTACATATAAAAATATAATTTTAAAAAGAAATTAAATAACTTACAGATTCAATAGCAATCACAAGGTTTCTACACATCTCTTTATGTCTATGAGCAAAATGAGCAGCAATGAAAGACATTCCAGCAATCCTTTTATCAGCACCACTATCTTTTTTTTTTTTTTTAATTCTAAACTTTTACGAGGTCCACAAAAAATGTAATTTCTACAAAGCAAATTGCTGGATTGGTATTACAATAAATTATTTTGTAATTATTAATTTTAACAGTTGATATTTTATAATACTGTAATAAATATTGTACATGATTATCAATGGAATGATAATTATATTTTACTCTAAATTAATATAAAAAATAATTTTAACTCTAGCTTCGCATCACATGGGAAATTTAGTACGAAAAAATAACATTACTTTGCATACCCGTAAATATAATTGGATTACCTAAATATTAAACCTAATTACATAGGTGTATAAAATTTTGTTATATTTAAGATTTTCTTGATTAGCGTTACACCTTTTATTGTACTAAGATACAACTTTTGAGAAAAGATTTGTCTTCATATGTTCTCCATTTGTATTTTTCTTTAAATTACTGAAAAATCACAGATAACTAAGGAAGCTGCTAGAATATATTCTATTCCTAGCTGACAAAAACCATACGAGTGGCTTATTGAGTAGCTTCCTTAGAGAAACTATGGAGTTACATTTTTTTTTTTCAATTAGGTTTGTCTCCAACAAGGAGAAAGAGTTGGAGGAAAATGGGGGAAAAATAAAAATAAAAATAACACATGCAAAATAAATTAATTCTTTAATCTTACTCGCGGACTTAGTCGGCATGTGCATTGCACGCGCCCACCAATAGCTACTGGTGTAATCATCTGCTCAACTAATTGTCTCTAATTTCACCATCATGGTAATTCAAATCAAATTTAATATGATCATAATTCAAATGCAATCGTAAACAATCAAGCATTAATCATACACCATATGAAGCAAATCTTCCGACATAACATTGCATGATCACAACCTAATGTGCTCAAGACAATTCTTCTTCTTCTTCTTCTTTTCTTTATCAAACATTTCTTCTTCTTCATCAATTTATTCTTCCATTAATATTCAATTAATTAGCTAAGCACAATTCCAACTAAAATGTAGAGAAAGAATCCATAGCGAATAGGAAATAAGTTTAAATTTTATTATTTTCATTTAATGGAATAAAAATACCTCTCGTTAATGTTGGGCCATTTGTTGCAAAGAAGGAAGATCTTTCGTAGTCTAACAGCGTCATGGAACATCAATGTGTTGTAGTTTATTAGCTGTTTCTTTGTTTTATCAACCAATACACCAAATCCATACTTTTTCTTCCACCTTTTTGTCTTTAATTTCCTAGGGTAGATGGGATGATTAGTTTCTCAATATTGAGATAGCAAAGTGACAGCAAAATATACATATCACCGTGTCATATATGTTTGGAAATTTAAATAATTTTTTCAAAGAAAATATTCGATCATATAGAGAAATAAAGATGTTAGGTTGGTCATATGGGAGCGCGTGCAATATACGTGTATGGCGACTTAATATAATCTAGAAAGGAAATTGAACGTAAATTACATATAAAAATATAATTTTAAAAGGAAATTAAATAACTTACAGATTCAATAGCAATCACAAGGTTTTACACATAACTTTATGTCTATGAGCAAAATGAGCAACAACGAAAGACATTTCAGCAATTCTTTTGTCTGCACCACTATCTTTTTTTCCTTTTTTTTTAAATTCTAAACTTTTACGAGGTCCACAAAAAATGTAATTTCTACAAAGCAAATTGCTGAATTGGTATTACAATAAATTATTTTGTAATTATTCATTTTAACAATTGATATTTTATAATACTGTAATAAATATTGTACATGATTGACACTCCCCCTGTTTTCCTTGTGGATTGTCCTGCGTTTGATTTAATGAATTAAGTTTTTCCTTTCAAAAAAAAAATATTGTACATGATTATCAATGGAATGATAATTATATTTTACTCTAAATTAATATAAAAATAATTTTAACTCTAACTTCGCATCACATGGCAAATTTAGTATGAAAAAAACTAATATTACTTTGCATACCCGTAAATATAATTGGATTACCTAAATATTAAACCTAATTACGTAGGTGTACAAAATTTTGTTATATATTTAAGATTTTCTTGATTAGCGCTACACCTTTTGTTGTACTAAGATACAACTTTTGAAAAAAGATTTGTCTTCATATGTTCTCCATTTGTATTTTTCTTTAAATTACTGAAAAATCACAGATAACTAAGGAAGCTGCTAGAATCTATTCATATTCTTAGCCGACAAAAACCATACGAGTGGCTTATTGAGTAGCTTCCTTAGAGAAACTACCGTAGTTACATTTCTTCAATTAGGTTTGTCTCCAACAAGTAGAAAGAATTGGAGGAAAATGGGGAAAAATAAAAACAAAAATAACACATGCATAATAAATTAATTCTTTAATCCTATTCGCGTACTTAGTCGGCACGTGCTATCCAATAGCTACTGGTGTAATCATCTGGTCAACTAATTGACTCTAATTCCACCATCATGGTAATTCAAATCAAATTGAATATANATTACTTTGCATACCCGTAAATATAATTGGATTACCTAAATATTAAACCTAATTACGTAGGTGTACAAAATTTTGTTATATATTTAAGATTTTCTTGATTAGCGCTACACCTTTTGTTGTACTAAGATACAACTTTTGAAAAAAGATTTGTCTTCATATGTTCTCCATTTGTATTTTTCTTTAAATTACTGAAAAATCACAGATAACTAAGGAAGCTGCTAGAATCTATTCATATTCTTAGCCGACAAAAACCATACGAGTGGCTTATTGAGTAGCTTCCTTAGAGAAACTACCGTAGTTACATTTCTTCAATTAGGTTTGTCTCCAACAAGTAGAAAGAATTGGAGGAAAATGGGGAAAAATAAAAACAAAAATAACACATGCATAATAAATTAATTCTTTAATCCTATTCGCGTACTTAGTCGGCACGTGCTATCCAATAGCTACTGGTGTAATCATCTGGTCAACTAATTGACTCTAATTCCACCATCATGGTAATTCAAATCAAATTGAATATAATCATAATTCAAATGCAATCGAAAAAAATCAAGCAATAATCATACACCATATGAAGCAAATCCTCTAACATAACATTGCATGATCACAACCAAATGTGCTCAAGACAATTCTTCTTCTTCTTCTTTATCAAACATTTCTTCTTCTTCATCAATTTATTCTTCCATTAATATTCAATTAATTAGCTAAGCACAATTTCAACTAAAATGTAGTGAAAGAGTCCATAGCCAATAGAAAATTAGTTTAAATTTTTTTTTATGTTCATTTAATGGAATCAAAATACCTCTTGTTAATGTTTGGCCATTTGTTGCAAAGAAATAGGATCTTTCGTAGTCTAACAGCGTCATGGAATATCAATGTGTTGTAGTTTATTAGCTGTTTCTTTGTTTTATCAGCCAATACACCAAATCCATACATTTTCTTCCACCTTTTTGTCTTTAATTTCCTAGGGCAGATGGGATGATTAGTTTCTCAATATTGAAATAGCAAAGTGATAGCAAAATATACATATCACCGTGTCATATATGTTTGGAAATCTAAATAATTTTTTCAAAGAAAATATTCGATCATATAGAGAAATAAAGATGTTAGGTTGGTCATATGGGAGCGCGTGCAATATACGTACGTGTATGGCGACTTAATATAATCTAGAAAGGAAATTGAACGTAAATTACATATAAAAATATAATTTTAAAAAGAAATTAAATAACTTTCAGATTCAATAGCAATCACAAGGTTTCTACACATCCCTTTATGTCTATGAGCAAAATGAGCAGCAATGAAAGACATTTCAGCAATCTTTTGTCAGCACCACTATCTTTTTTTTTTTTTTTTTAATTATAAACTATTACGATGTCCACCAAAAATGTAATTTCTACAAAGCAAATTGCTGGATTGGTATTACAATAAATTATTTTGTAATTATTAATTTTAACAATTGATATATTATAATACTGAAATAAATATTGTTCATGATTATCAATGGAAAGATAATTATATTTTACTCTAAATTAATATAAAAATAATTTTAACTCAAACTTCGCATCACATGGAAAATTTAGTACGAAAATTAGATTATTTTGCATACCCGTAAATATAATTGGATTACCTAAATATTAAACCTAATTACATAAGTCTACAAATTTTTTTTATATTTAAGATTTTCTTGATTAGCATTACACCTTTTGTGGTACTAAGATACAACTTTTGAGAAAAGATTTGTCTTCATATGTTCTCCATTTGTATTTTTCTTTAAATTACTGAAAAATCACAGATAACTAAGGAAGCTGCTAGAATTTATTCATATTCCTAGCTGACAAAAACCATATGAGTGGCTTAGTGAGTAGCTTCCTTAGAGAAACTACGTAGTTACATTTTTTTTTTCAATTAGGTTTGTCTCCAACAAGGAGAAAGAATTGGAGGAAAATGGGGGGAAAAAAAACACATGCAAAATAAATTACTTCTTTAATCCTATTCGCGGACTTAGTGGAATTGCTCCCGCCCACCAATAGCTACTGGTGTAATCATCTGGTCAATAATTAACTCTAATTCCACCATCATGGTAATTCAAATCAAATTGAATATAATCATAATTCAAATGCAATCGAAAACAATCAAGCAATAATCATACACCATATAAAGCAAATCCTCTAACATAAAATTGCATGATCACAACCTAATAAGCTCAAGACAATTCTTCATCTTCTTCTTCTTCTTCTTCTTTATCAAACATTTCTTCTTCTTCATCAAGTTATCCTTCAATTAATATTCAATTAATTCGCTAAGCACAACTCCAACTAAAATATAGTGAAAGAATCCATAGCCGATAGAAAATTAGTTTAAATTTTTTATTTTCATTTAATAGAATCAAAATGCCTCTTGTTAATGTTTGGCCATTTGTTGCAAAGAAAGAGGATCTTTTGTAGTCTAACAGCGTCATGGAACATCAATGTGTTGTAGTTTATTAGCTGTTGCTTTGTTTTATCAACCAATACACCAAATCCATACCTTTTCGTCCACCTTTTTGTCTTTTCTGGTATAGATGGGATGATTAGTTTCTCAATATTGAGATAGAAAAGTGCCTGCAAAATATACATATCACCGTGTCATATATGTTTGGAAATCTAAACAATTTTTTCCCAGAAAATATTCGATCATATAGAAAATATAATTGGATTACCTAAATATTAAACCTAATTACATAGGTGTACAAAATTTTGTTATATTTAAGATTTTTTTTATTAGCGTTACACCTTTTGTTGTACTAAGATACAACTTTTGAGAAAAGATTTGTTTTCATAAGTTCTCCATTTGTATTTTTCTTTAAATTACTGAAAAATCACAGATAACTAAGGAAGCTGCTAGAATCTATTCATATTCCTAGCCGAAAAAAACCATACGAGTGGCCTATTTAGTAGCTTCCTTAGAGAAACTACAGTAGCTACATTTTTTTTTCAATTCGGTTTGTCTCCAACAAAGTGAAAGAATTGGAGGAAAATGGGGGAAAAATAAAAATAAAAATAACACATGCAAAATAAATTAATTATTTAATCCTATTCGTGGACTTAGTGGGTACGTGCATTGCACGCGCCCTCCAGTAGCTACTGGTGTAATCATCTGGTCAACTAATTGACTCTAATNTCGATCATATAGAAAATATAATTGGATTACCTAAATATTAAACCTAATTACATAGGTGTACAAAATTTTGTTATATTTAAGATTTTTTTTATTAGCGTTACACCTTTTGTTGTACTAAGATACAACTTTTGAGAAAAGATTTGTTTTCATAAGTTCTCCATTTGTATTTTTCTTTAAATTACTGAAAAATCACAGATAACTAAGGAAGCTGCTAGAATCTATTCATATTCCTAGCCGAAAAAAACCATACGAGTGGCCTATTTAGTAGCTTCCTTAGAGAAACTACAGTAGCTACATTTTTTTTTCAATTCGGTTTGTCTCCAACAAAGTGAAAGAATTGGAGGAAAATGGGGGAAAAATAAAAATAAAAATAACACATGCAAAATAAATTAATTATTTAATCCTATTCGTGGACTTAGTGGGTACGTGCATTGCACGCGCCCTCCAGTAGCTACTGGTGTAATCATCTGGTCAACTAATTGACTCTAATTCCACCATCATGGTAATTCAAATCAAATTGAATATAATCATAATTCAAATGCAATCGAAAATAATCAAGCATTAATCATACACCATATGAAGCAAATCTTTTAACATAACTTTGCATGATCACAACCTAATGAGCTCAAGACAATTTTGCTTCTTCTTACTCTTTATCAGAAATTTCTTCTTCTTCATCAATTTATCCTTCCATTAATATTCAATTTGATAAGCTAGATGAAGGGAAAGGCAGAGAGAATGGACATATTTTATTGATAGAGTAGAAATGTTATCTCACTTTCACAGAGGGAATGAACACGAATATATAAACTGGAGTATTGGAGGGAAAGAAGGTAACAACTGAAAAAGAATTAGAATGACAAAGCTACCCTCCTTCTTCACGTGCTGCATGCTCCAATACCCCCGGGTAAGCTGGAGCGTGTAAATTTCGAACGCCCAGCTTAGAAACGAATAGATGAAACTGCACAGCTGACAAAGCTTTTGTGAAGCCGTCTGCGACTTGGCCTGATGAGGGAACTGAGAGGAGCTTAACCAAGCCTTGGACAACCTTCTCCGAACAACATGGCAGTCGGTTTCAATATGTTTTGTTCGTTCGTGGAAGACGCAGTTTTCAACGATTGCAACTGCAGACTTATTGTCGCAGAAAAGAGCTGCAGGTCTGTCTAGTTTTACATGTAGATCACTGAGGAGGTAGTTGAGCCACTGCACTTCACAAACTGCCGCAGCAAGGGCGCGATATTCCGCCTCAGATGAAGAGCGGGAAACGGTACCCTGTTTCTTTGATTTCCAAGAAACAAGAGCCGAGTCTAAGAACACACAGAATCTTGTTATGGACTTGCGGGTCGTTGCACAAGTAGCCCAGTCTGAATCAGAAAATACATTCAATTGCATTCTGCCATCTTTAGGATAGAAGATACCCTGTCCAGGAGCCGCCTTGATATAACGCAATACTCGATGCGCAGTTGACATATGCTCATTAGTAGGGGAATCAACGAACTAACTTAGTTGTTGTACTGCATAGGAGATTTCAGGTCTAGTCGCCGTTAGATAAAGCAACCGGCCTACCAACCTTCTGTAATAGCTAATATCACTCAGGAGTTCTCCTTTACCTCTGTCTAGTTGGTGACCCGGAACCATTGGAGAACTTACTGGCTTGGAATGAAGGAACCCAGCTTCATTGAGAATATCTAATGCAAATTTATGCTGGCAAAGGTTTAACCCTGAATCACTCATATGTGCCTCAATGCCCAAGAAGTAACCAAGAGTCCCCAAATGTCTACATGAATTAAGTCAAAGCAAGAATTTGAAACAGAAGTACTTAGAGGGAAAGAATTTCTCTTCTGTTTTGCAAAGTGGCACACATCACAAGCTAAAGTCTTATTATTTGTAACATCAACATCATTCAATAGATGAAACTTATTTGTAGGAAAATGGCCTAGCCTTTGATGCCAAATCTCAGAAGTAATACAGGGCATGGCATATCTTCTATTTTTCTTCCTTGGTGGCTCCAACAGCAGGTACAACCCTTGTTCATGCTTAGCTAAACCAATTGTCAGTCCATGAGCTCCCTGTATCACACATTGTTCAGACATAAAGATTAACTCATAAGAGGTCTCTTGAAGCAATTTGCTCACTGAAATTATGTTAAACTTGAATAGAGGAATATGGAGCACTTCCCTCAACCATAAACCATTGTTAAGTCTAATATCCCCTATGTGTTCAACAGGAATGCACTGACCATTAGGCAGATTTACCTCAACACCTTTGGTTACACGATAGTCATCAAAAAATTCCAATGTACAAGCTATGTGATTAGTTGCCCCTGAATCAAGAATCCAAGTATTCGAACACATAGAAATGGAATTAACATGAGATGTGGAACACTTGCCTTCTGCAATAGGTTTAAAATCGGGAACAAGCGAGACTGCAGCTGTAGTAGTAGTGTTGTGAGCAGAGGCAGAGTTCTGTCCAACCTGTGGTTGTAGAATTGAAATGATTCTCCGTAGCTGTTCATCAGAAATCCCCAGATCATTAGCATTGTTCATCACTGCTGCGGTTAGTTGCTGCTTCCCTTTGGATTTATAGCCGGGCACCCATCCCGGGGGGTAGACGTGTTTCTTATAACATTTGTTGATAATATACCCGGTCATTCCACAATAAGTGCATCTAGCTCCTTTGTTATTATTTCTTCTTCCATTATAAACATTCACAGCAGCAGCATTCAAATTCTCATCAACACTAACACTTTGATTATTTTGAATATTCTGAACTGCATTAGCATGGTTAAAATCCAGACTGCCGAGATTTAGATTATTCAAAATGATTTGCCTCTCTTGTTTTTCAGCCATCACAAATACTTTGTAGACTTCCGGCAAAGGATCAAGTACTAGAACATTTGATTTCAGGTTATTATAGTCCTCATTTAGACCTTGAAGGAAGCGGATTACCTGATCCGTGTCACGCTCCTTCCTGATCTGATCGATCAGATCACACGAGCAGCGAGGATCGCATCTGCACACTGGAATTGGCCGTAATGCGTTCATCTGCTCCCACATAGTTCGAGCTTTTGTGTAGTATTCATTCACGGACAGACCTGCCTGCTTTAGGTTGTAAATTTCATTCTGCAAAATCGAGATGCGCTACGCATCGTGCTGTGAGAATCGCCTCTGCAAGTCATCCCATACCTCCTTGGCTTTATCGAGATGCATAATGCTTTGAGCTATCCCTGGCTGGACAGACTTGAAGATCCATGAACAGATCATCAAGTTACACCTTCTCCAAGCAGCGTAGTAGATGATCTGGATTCGGTGCCGGACTGCTGCCATCAACAAAACACCATTTGTTTTTGATCTCCAAGGCCATACGCATGGAAATCGACCACGATCCGTAGTTTGGACTCCCTGAGTGTGGTGGAGAGACTAAGATCGCGGAAGGATTTTCGTTAGCGTTGAGGAACAGAGGATAGTCAAGCTCTTCGGTGTTGTAGTTCCTCTGCGGAACCGTGGTGGAGGAAGGGCGAGCTGGTGATCGATTAGCTGACGCGGTTTGATCTCCCTGGCTTGATTCTCCGACGGCGGCGACGGCGGCGGCATAGGAGCCCCGTCGGGCATCTGATACCATGATAAGCTAGATGAAGGGAAAGGCAGAGAGAATGGACATATTTTATTGATAGAGTAGAAACTGTTATCTCACTTTAACAGAGGGAATGAACACGAATATATAAACTGGAGTATTGGAGGGAAAGAAGGTTACAACTGAAAAAGAATTAGAATGACAAAGCTACCCTCCTTCTTCACGTGCTGCATGCTCCAATACAATTAATTAGCTAAGCACAATTCCAACTAAAATGTAGTGAAAGAATCCATAGCCAATAGGAAATTAGTTTAAATTTTTTTATTTTCATTTAATGGAATCAAAATACCTCTTGTTAATGTTTGGCCATTTGTTGCAAAGAAAGAGGATCTTTCGTAGTCTAACAGCATCATGGAACATCAATGTGTTGTTGTTTATTAGTTGTTTCTTTGTTTAATTAGCCAATACACCAAAATCATACTTTTTAATCCACCTTTTTGTCTTTTCTAGTGCAGATGGATGATTAGTTTCTCAATATTGAGGTAGCAAAGTGCCTGCAAAATATACATATCACCGTGTCATATATGTTTGGAAATCTAAATAATTTTTTAAAAGAAAATATTCGATCATATAGAGAAATAAATTAAAGATGCTAGGTTGGTCATATGGGAGCGCGTGCAATATACGTGTATGGCGACTTAATATAATCTAGAAAGGAAATTGAACTTAAATTACATTTAAAAATATAATTTTAAAAAGAAATTAAATAACTTACAGATTCAATAGCAATCACAAGGGTTCTACACATCCCTTTATGTCTATGAGCAAAATGAGCAGCAATGAAAAACATTTCAGCAATCCTTTTGTCAGCACCACTATCTTTTTTTTTTTTAATTATAAACTTTTAAGAGGTTCACAAAAAATGTAATTTCTACAAAGCAAATTGCTGGATTAGTATTACAATAAATTATTTTGTAATTATTCATTTTAACAATTGATATTTTATAATACTTCTAATAAATATTGTACATGATTATCAATGGAATGATAATTATATTTTACTCTAAATTAATAGAAAAATAATTTTAACTCTAACTTCGCATCACATGGCAAATTTAGTATGAAAAAAATAAGATTACTTTGCATACCCGTAAATATAATTGGATTACCTAAATATTAAACCTAATTACATAGGTGTACAAAATTTTGTTATATTTAAGATTTTTTTGATTAGCGTTACACCTTTTGTTGTACTAAGATACAACTTTTGAGAAAAGATTTGTCTTCATAAGTTCTCCATTTGTATTTTTCTTTAAATTACTGAAAAATCACAGATAACTAAGGAAGCTGCTAGAATCTATTCATATTCGTAGACGACAAAAATCATACGAGTGGCTTATATATTAAGTAGCTTCCTTAGAGAAACTACAGTAGTTTCATTTTTTTCAATTAGGTTTGTCTCCCACAAGGAGAAAGAATTTGGGGAAAATGGGGGAAAAATAAAAATAAAAATAACAAATGCAAAATAAATTAATTCTTTAATCCTATTCGCGGACTTAGTGAACACGTGCATTGCACACGCCCTCCAATAGCTAGTGGTGTAATCATCTGGTCAACTAATTGACTCTAATTCCACCATCATTGTAATTCAAATCAAATTGAATATAATCATAATTCAAATGCAATTGAAAACAATCAAGCATTAATCATACACCATATGAGCTCAAGACAATTCTTCTTCTTCCTCCTCTTTATCAGACATTTCTTCTTCTTCATAAATTTATCCTTCCATTAATATTCAATTAATTAGCTAAGCACAATTCCAACTAAAATGTAGTGAAAGAATCCATAGCCAATAGGAAATTAGTTTAAATTTTTTTATTTTCATTTAATGGAATCAAAATACCTCTTGTTAATGTTTAGTCATTTGTTGCAAAGAAGGAGGATCTTTCGTAGTCTAACAGCGTCATGGAGCATCAATGTTTTGTAGTTTATTAGTTGTTTCTTTGTTTAATCAGCCAATACACCAAATTCGTACTTTTTCATCCACCTTTTTGTATTTTCTGGTGGAGATGGGATGATTAGTTTCTAAATATTGAGATAGCAAAGTGCCTGCAAAATATACATATCACCGTGCCATATATATTTAGAAATCTAAACAAGTTTTTCAAAGAAAATATTCGATCATATATATAGAGAAATAAAGATGTTAGGTTGGTCATATGGGAGCGCGTGCAATAGACGTGTATGTCGATTTAATATAATCTAGAAAGGAAATTGAACGTAAATTACATATAAAAATATAATTTCAAAAAGAAATTAAATAACTTACAGATTCAATAGCAGTCACAAGGTTTCTACACATCCCTTTATGTCTATGAGCAAAATGACCAGCAATGAAAACATTTCAGCAATCCTTTTGTCAGCACCACTATCTTTTTTTTTTAATTATAAACTTTTAAGGGGTACACAAAATATGTACTTTCTACAAAGCAAATTGCTGGATTAGTATTACAATAAATTATTTTGTAATTATTCATTTTAAAAATTGATATTTTATAATACTTGTAATAAATATTGTACATGATTATCAATGGAATGATAACTATATTTTACTGTAAATTAATATAAAAATAATTTTAACTCTAACTTCGCATCACATGGAAAATTTAGTACGAAAAAAATAAGATCACTTTGCATACCCATAAATTTAATTGGATTACCTAAATATTAAACCTAATTACATAGGTGTACAAAATTTTGTTATATTTAAGATATTTTTTTATTAGCGTTACACCTTTTGTTGTACTAAGATACAACTTTTGAGAAAAGATTTGTCTTCATAAGTTCTTCATTTGTATTTTTCTTTAAATTACTGAAAAATCACACATAGCTAAGGAAGCTGCTAGAATCTATTCATATTCCTAGCCGACAAAAACCATACGAATGACTTATTGAGTAGTTTCCTTAGAGAAACTACAGTAGTTACATTTTTTTAATTAGGTTTGTCACCCACAAGGAGAAAGAATTGAAGGAAAATAGGGAAAAAATAAAAATAACACATGCAAAATAAATTAATTCTTTAATTCTATTCGCGGACTTAGTTGGCACGTGCATTGCACGCTCCCTCCAATAGTTACTGGTGTAATCCATTTAATTGTCTGCGATTTGTTCTGTAGTCGTTGAAACAAGAATGAAAAAATGGAGAACATACAAACAAAGACATTTTCTCGAAGGTGTAAAGGCGCAACGATAATCAAGAAAAAGTTATTTAAAACAAATTTTGTACACCTATCTAATTAGGTTTAATATTTAGGTAATTGAACGGGTATGAAAAATAATTCTAATTTTTCCCCCCCCCCAAAATTTCCTTATGATGCAAAATTAGAGTAAAATTAATTTTTTTTGATTAATTTAGAGTAAAAATTAATTATTATACGATTAATAATTATTTACTATATCGAATAGTATCTCTACTTATATATATATATCTATCTACTATACTAATAAGAGCCAAAGAGAGTTAGGCCTAAAATGGGTAGAAAAAATGGCGGTCAAATTATTTAATCAATGGATGGTTCAGATGAATTATTTAATCAAATAGATGGTTAAGATAATTCAGATTAATATTATTAACAGAGATTACCTAATTTAACCTTACTTTTATGATTATCCGTTAAGTTTTCCGTTAAATATTATCTTCTCCGTTAATATTCGGTTTAACTTTTAACTTACCCATTAATTTCTATAAGAAAGGTCTTAGGTTCGAGCCTCATCTCAATCAAATTTGACATAATTAAGTTTCTCACTATATTTTACTCTTATTAAATTAAATAAATTAGTAGCTACAACAAAAAATGATACATATGTATTTCTTTAATTTAGAATTATGTGTCTACAATATCTTTATTTGAAAAAATTATTCATTATCAAAAAATTAATTTAAATAAGAGAAATAATTTCATTAGTTATACTGTCTTTATTTTCTCTCATGCAAAGATTCTTTACATTCAAATTTATCAATTGATATTCATTACATTGTCCATTATCTTATTTTTACAATATCTTGTAATTAAATATCAAAGTAATAGTACAAAATAATGTTATATATTTATTTACCAAGTATTTTATTAATACTATGAAATTTTTTTAAAAATAATTTGAAGCTAATTATATTAACTACTTGGGGATTGGTTGACAAAGAGAGTACTCAAATAATAACCCAACAAATTGAAGCGGAATCACTCTATTTTACTCTTATTGAATTAAATAAATTAGTAGTTACACCAAAAAATGGTACATATGTATTTCTTTAATACCATGAAAAAAATAAAAAAGAATAGTTTAAACCAATCATATTAACTACTTGGTGGATTTGTTGACAATGAAAGTACTCAAATAACCATTACCCAGCAAATTGAAGCGAGAAACTACCTTTTAATATCTTTGGAATACATAATATTTTAAATTTTCAAATTTTTATTAATTTATTTAATCTTTTTTCTTAAACTATGGATTTCTTTATCCACAATAACTCATTCAACAATAATGGTTGAACCAAATGAACCTCAAGCAGAACACCTAAAGGAAAGTTCATAGCTCTTATATCATAATCTCGTTGCATGACGTTGTCATCTATGCTACCAACAATAACCGAATTGTAAATAACACACTACCAACAAAAAGGAATAGAACAAATAGAAAAGATGAAGACAATGACAATGTTACTCAAAAGAGAATTAAGAACACTTAGAAAAATTCAAATTAAAAGTAGTATTTATTTAGACTATCATTTTTAGACCAAATATTTAGACTATCGATTTTACAAGGTTGCAAACATTTATTTATTTTAGTAATAATTATAATGAATTTTCTATATTATCTTAGATTCATATACTTTGAATTAGATATTTAAATAAAAAAATTTGACATTCAATTACCCATATATAAACTTCTCCTATATAATCTTGCATTGATATACTTTCAAATATTTATTTTAATATAAACATTGGGCATTAACCCATTCACACAATGCGCGTATAAAACTAGTATAATAAATAAGAGTTAATATCAATTGTTGTCCCACGACTATTGCGATTTGTTTAAAAGGGTCATCTGTTTAATTTTTTGCTTGAGTTAGTCCCCTAACTACTAAAAAGTTATCTTGTGAGGTCCTCCATTAAATTTTATGTTAGTTGGCCATCAAATTGAATCAGTTATGTTAAACACTTAAACTAGAAATAGGCCGGAGTCAAAATTCCCAAATTGTATGGTCAATGAATATTGTCTAGCTCATCGTTCTTCTTTGCAAGCCCTAGTAGGAAACGCGACTTGATCTTTGGAGTGTTCAGAGACATGGGTTCGCAACATAAAGAGGTTGAATTGTGTTGTCAAGCCTAGTTAACCGGGCAAATTATATCGTGGACCATGGTCCACAATGCATTGTGGACCATGATCATAAATGATACTGCAGTTGTGTTGAACGGATACTGCTTGAAAAGATACTGCAGTTGTGTTGGAAGGAAACTGCAGTTGCACGGAACAAAAGACGATCATCCGTTCCACACAACTGCAGTATCCGTTCAACACAGCTGCAGTATCTTTTCAATACAACTGCAGTATCCATTCAACACAACTGCAGTTCCAGATGAATGACACGGCCTCTGTTCCGCACGACTGCAGTTCCTTTTCAACACAACTGCAGTATCCTTTCAACACAACTACATTATCCTTTCAACACAACTGCAGTATCAACCATGACCCATGGTCCACAATGCATTGTGGACCATGGTCCACAGTATAAGGACTGAGTTAACCGAACCTGACGACACATGCATAAAATGAGACAAAAGGAGTAATTGAATTTCCTAAAGTATTACAACCTAATTAGATAAGTCATAGGTGTACAAATTTTTGTTTTAAAAAACATTTTCTTCTGTTTTTTTCTTCTTTTTTTTTTTTTTTAGAGAAAACACTTTCATTTAGTTAAAAGAGATCAGAACTGAGTACATCAATGAGGAAGGGCGGAAGAGAAGACCCCCACTCCTTACGATCAGCAATGAATAAAGCATCCCTAGCTAGCAAATGAATGGGCTGTTTTATTCGCGGAACGTTTAGTAAATACAAAGCTTAAACTAGAAAAGTCATAAGTTAGGATGATTCTAATAATATCATGCATGCATAATAAGGCCGAAAGAGGTACAACAAGCAGAATTTTTGGACCACTAACATAGCATCAGATTCAATTTGTGATTCGTCCACATCACATGTCTTGACTTGAGCCATTTTAGAACTTCCTGAACACTAAGGGCTTCAGCAATTAATCCTGGCAGTGTAGTAGCCTCTGAACTTAATTTGGTGCGCTGCTATAAAGGAGCCTTCAATTCGGAGTCTCTTAGAAGAAAAGCCACCCCATCCAGTGACGTTACGTTAGTATTGATGTCGTTAGCAGCATCAAGTAACCAGGAGGCGGACGTTGCCATTTTGCTGGAGACTCGCCTGGGGGCAATTAACCTGCCAGGAGAACAAAGATCCTGCCAGCGTTAGTTTCCACTTGATACTTATCTTGCTTGAAGCCTGGCCTCTCTACCAGAAATCATTAAGGGCAACCTCAATGCTGTTACACTTGGGATTTATCTTGTTGGCGCCCAAAAACCCAACAAATTGGGATGCTCTACTTGGGTATCTTCTGTCGATGGCCATACGTCGGAAGAAAGCAACCATTAGAGAGGCGGTTTGCCTCCCTAATTTTTTTTAAAAATGCTTTTTTTGCTCTTAATTTTATTTTATTTTTATGTACTTAGATGGTTTCAACAATTTTTTTGGACATTTTTAAACAAACTTACATAAATAGTATGCAAGAAAAAATCAGGGAACATAGTGTTTTTTATTAGTCAATTTTATTATTACGCAATCAATTGAAAATAAACTATAGTATTTAAACACAATACGAATATAATATGTTTTAAACATGTGAAAGCTTACTTAAATGTTATTTTGGTGTAAGGGTTAGTGATCATTATACATATATTCATTATAAACTTTAAACAACTCTTACAAAGAGTCAAATTTAAAATATTTTTATTGTCAAGTTAACAATCTAACTAATTCAGTTAATGTTACCCAATTTATATTAAACCAACTCTCAATTTTTTTTAAAAAAAAAACTAAATATACAAAAACAAATTAAAAAAAATAGAGGAATTAGATCCTTAATAAATAACGATGGTATTGAAACGAAATAGCAGAGAGAAAAAGGAAAAATATAATACGAAAATGTCAGAAAATATGGAAGAAAGTATAGAAGAATCTCTGGAGAAACTCGATATTTCAATGGCAGCACCCATGATATTCATTTTGGTATCTATTATCCAGTTTATCAATCGATACATCGAAGTCAATAAGAAGGTTTTTATTTTTATTATATCTTGTAATGTCGTTTCATTATCGAATGCTTTTATCTCGTGTTTGATTCATCATCTGGTTTTCTTCTTCTGTTGGATGCATGCTATGAATTTGTTCAATCTTCACGAATTTCCGTAATATTGATTTGGAATTGGAGAAGGAATGGAAACAACAGTGTCATTTCTGACGTATACACAAAATTGATTTTCTCCCCTAACACGAGTTTTTGCAGAGAGCAACCATGTCTGCGGACGATGTACGGCTGAAGGCAGAAATTAAGAGGCTCTTAAGAGAGGCGGCTGCCCTATCACAGTGAGGGATTCTAATTATTCTAGGATTAATTTCTATTTAAGCTGCTTTCAATATCTGATTTAGGATTCGTTTGTTGTTAATTACATTTGCATGCATTGTTATAGGACTGAAAGCTATTAAGCTAGTAGGATCTATCATTTTTATATAATGAAAAGAAGTCACTGAATTAGAGATTGGTATTCTTTTGCAGTTTCTACAATATGCGTGTTTGTAAAGAGTTATAGAACACTCAGTCTGTTTTCGTCTTGGTTTCAGGCCTTCAACATTTGCACAAGCTGCAAAGCTGAGGAGGATCGCGGCAGCTAAGGAGAAGGAACTTGCAAAAAGTATATTTATTCTGCACAAAAATTTTGTGGTTGAGATAGACTAGTCATTGTGTCTATCTCATTTCAAATTATTGTCCAAGATTTTAGGATAAAAAGTTGCATTGTATATGATTGTGCGTAATTTTAATGTTTTGAGCAACCATTTTCATGTGCATTAACTGATTTGTTGATCCCTAGTTGACATGCACTTAATTTTATCCTTAAAGATTTGGTTGCTAGCTGCTCAGTTTTCAGCATAGGTGACTTGGCTTGTTTTCTCTTGCTGCTTGTCTGTTTTCCAATTAAATTAAGTTGTGTTATTTGTTATGTTGAAGATTGCATATAACAAAAAAGGGTGCTGTGAAGATATTTATGTGATTAATTTTGGTTTAGGCCTCTTGGTCCAATGTTCAATTCTCTTTGGTGAACACCTTAATAATTTGTGGTTGATGCTGCTGTCAAGAACTTATCTGGTGTCCACTATTTAAAATTTATTTTGAATCGCTTATACTAATGGCTTCCATATACTTGTGCAGGCTTTGAGACACACGGTAAGGAGATAAGCATGTCATTTGATATGTATACAAAAGGCCTATTCTTTTTAAAGGTAATGACTAATGAATGTATGGAGAATTCGATGCTTGTTAGGGTCGCGTGCTTTATATTATCTTAGAAACTTTACACATCTATGTCATGCAGATCTGCACATACCTTCTGCTCGTTTTATGTTTTTGGCGGGTGCCTTTGGGTTTCATATCTCAGCAGCTTGTACATCCTTTTGGTAATGACTACTACATACCCCTCACACTTTTGTAATTTATGATTGGATTCTTTTTAAGTTTTTATTAATGTTGCCACTTCTATGATTGCTCTTGTAATCCATAATCTGCGCGTGTGCGTGTGTATAGAGCTTTTGACATAGTTTTCGAAACTCATAAGCGATGACTGTATAAAGTACCTCACCTCATGTTTAGCTGCTATATATTTGTCTCCTTTTTGCAGGTATGGTGTTATCTTGGCTATCTGGTGGCGATGCACCCAACTATACCACGGTACTCATTGATCAAAATTTCTTCTTTTGTATAATACTATAATTTATTTCTTTGCATTCCTAACATCGGTTCATCAAATGTCCAATTCATCTTGTGGGCACACTTTTTGGCTCTAACATATCCTGAAAACTTAATGCACAGAAAGGTTTTAGTAAATTTGGAATAGCGAAATAGATAAAGGAGGTGGTTATAAGTAAATTCTAGTGTAATGGTGATCAGTTTACTCTGAGATTCAGAATGTTAGAAACGCTGGTACTTTCACTAACCAGAGAATCTTTCGACTCAGTAGTTTTTTGGAGAAATAGAAAACTGAAAAAAATAAAAAATAAAAAAATGGAGAATTGAAGTAAACATAGTTGTCGTAATTTCTGTGTAAAGAATGACTATTAGTATGTGTGTTCTTGTTGTTCATCACTTAATTATCATATAACAGCATCAAATACTAAACCAATCGGTTGTGTCATCTCATCGACATTCTCCTTCCTGTTTCCCTATCATTGTACAGTCATAATACAATATAGTAAAGACAATTCTAACCAAGTTAATCGTACAATTAGTTTGGTAACCACAAGATTTTAAGTTTGACTCTATCTGGAGCAATTTATTAGCATTCTTAGTTTGAGCTAGTCAGTTATTACCAACTTAGCTTGTTTATCTACTTGTGAGTGCACTTTTGTCAATTGCAAATTTTCTTGTAAATCAAAAAATATAATCTACTCATTATGCTAAACATCTGCGAAGAAACAGTCCTTTTAACACAATTTTGTAATTCTGAATTGCAGATTGGGATTATTCCATGGATATTCGTGTCTAGTAAGGCCAGCAGATTCTTGCTCAAAAGAGTAATAAAGTAGAGAAGAAAATAATCCACGGTGTTTGGCTCTGGAGTGTAACCAATTTTGGTGTCAATTTCTTTAATTTGATTCATCATTCTTTTTGTCGACGTCCATTCTTAAATTAAATTTTAGTCCACTGATTGATTGATCCGTCTCTGGGAGGTGATTCATCTCCTCATGAAATTTGCAAGCATAATCATTCTGTTTGTCTGTGTATGTGTATATGACATTTTGATCAAAATAAAAGTTGGAACTTATTACGAGAGTTTTAATCATTCTTCTTCCTCCAAATGAGAGTTTTAGGCTCAGATTTTGAAGAAAAAAGTATATATATATATATATATATATATATAGAGAGAGAGAGAGGTTAAGGATACAGTGAGATCGTGATATCGCATCTTGTGCATCCATTTAATACTTTTTAATGGTCTAGATTGATTGACACACACTTTGTTCGCACACATTTAATCACGGTTCGCACATTCAACTTGGAATCTTAATCAATTTAGACCATTAAAAAATTTTGAAATCAAATCTTGTACATCAATCACCGTTTGCACACATTTAATCACCATTCGCACACAAATCAAATCTTGTACATCAATCACCGTTTGCACACATTTAATCACCATTCGCACACATTTTATTACCGTTCGCACACACTTCAACTTAGCATCTTAAATCAATCTAGACCATTAAATTATTAAATGGATGCACAAGATCTGATCTCACGATCTTATCTAAACAAGTGATCTCATATGATCCTAACTCTCTCTTTCTCTCTCTCTCTCTCTCTCTCTCTCTATATATATATATATATATATATATATATATATATATAGGGTTGCACTCTCGTGCGAACTCTCGCCCAGGTAGGAAATGAGAACGCTCCACAGCCGTCAACGTGTCCAGATTAACGAATCAGATGCAATTTTTAAAAAATGACGCGGTGGCATTTTCGTAAATAACTGGAACTTTGGTGCACCTAGTTTCACTTACAAGTGCACCTAGTTTCACTTAAAAGTGCACCTAGTTTCACTTACAAGTGCACTTATTTTCGCACCTATTTTCACTTACAAGTGCGAGTAATTTACCTTGTTAATATTCATGCACCTATTTTCGCAAATATTTTCACTTACAAATGCAAGTAAATTTACCTTGTTAATACTCATGCACCTGGATGCAACGTAACCTAGGTGCACTTAGTTTTAACATAGGTTGCACCTAGTTATAACATTAGGTGCACCTAGTTATAACATTACGTGCACTTAGTATTGATGCTCACTGTATAATTCACTTGCACCTGTAATACATTTTACTTGCATCTGCAATACATTTTAGTTGAACTTGTGCAAGTAATTTACTTTGTTAACATTCATGCACCTAGGTGCAACTTATGTGCACCTAGTTATAACATTAGGCGCACCTAGTTATAACATTAGGCGCACTTAGTATTAATGCTCATTGTACAATTTACTTGCACTTGTAATACAGTTTACTTGCACGTGTGCACCTATTTTCACTTANTATATATATATATATATATATATATATAGAGAGAGAGAGAGGTTAAGGATACAGTGAGATCGTGATATCGCATCTTGTGCATCCATTTAATACTTTTTAATGGTCTAGATTGATTGACACACACTTTGTTCGCACACATTTAATCACGGTTCGCACATTCAACTTGGAATCTTAATCAATTTAGACCATTAAAAAATTTTGAAATCAAATCTTGTACATCAATCACCGTTTGCACACATTTAATCACCATTCGCACACAAATCAAATCTTGTACATCAATCACCGTTTGCACACATTTAATCACCATTCGCACACATTTTATTACCGTTCGCACACACTTCAACTTAGCATCTTAAATCAATCTAGACCATTAAATTATTAAATGGATGCACAAGATCTGATCTCACGATCTTATCTAAACAAGTGATCTCATATGATCCTAACTCTCTCTTTCTCTCTCTCTCTCTCTCTCTCTCTCTATATATATATATATATATATATATATATATATATATAGGGTTATATATATATATATATATATATATATATATATATATAGGGTTATATATATATATATATATATATATATATATATATATAGGGTTGCACTCTCGTGCGAACTCTCGCCCAGGTAGGAAATGAGAACGCTCCACAGCCGTCAACGTGTCCAGATTAACGAATCAGATGCAATTTTTAAAAAATGACGCGGTGGCATTTTCGTAAATAACTGGAACTTTGGTGCACCTAGTTTCACTTACAAGTGCACCTAGTTTCACTTAAAAGTGCACCTAGTTTCACTTACAAGTGCACTTATTTTCGCACCTATTTTCACTTACAAGTGCGAGTAATTTACCTTGTTAATATTCATGCACCTATTTTCGCAAATATTTTCACTTACAAATGCAAGTAAATTTACCTTGTTAATACTCATGCACCTGGATGCAACGTAACCTAGGTGCACTTAGTTTTAACATAGGTTGCACCTAGTTATAACATTAGGTGCACCTAGTTATAACATTACGTGCACTTAGTATTGATGCTCACTGTATAATTCACTTGCACCTGTAATACATTTTACTTGCATCTGCAATACATTTTAGTTGAACTTGTGCAAGTAATTTACTTTGTTAACATTCATGCACCTAGGTGCAACTTATGTGCACCTAGTTATAACATTAGGCGCACTTAGTATTAATGCTCATTGTACAATTTACTTGCACTTGTAATACAGTTTACTTGCACGTGTGCACCTATTTTCACTTACAGGTGCAAGTAATTTACTTTGTTAACATTTATGCACCTGGGTGCACCTATGTGCACCTAGTTATAACATTACGTGCACTTAGTATTGATGCTCACTGTATAATTCACTTGCACCTGTAATACATTTTACTTGCATCTGCAATACATTTTAGTTGAACTTGTGCAAGTAATTTACTTTGTTAACATTCATGCACCTAGGTGCAACTTATGTGCACCTAGTTATAACATTAGGCGCACCTAGTTATAACATTAGGCGCACTTAGTATTAATGCTCATTGTACAATTTACTTGCACTTGTAATACAGTTTACTTGCACGTGTGCACCTATTTTCACTTACAGGTGCAAGTAATTTACTTTGTTAACATTTATGCACCTGGGTGCACCTATGTGCACCTAGTTATAACATTACGTGCACCTAGTTATAACGTTATAACGTTATATGCAACTACATTCCGGACATGTGGCGCGCTGTGATTCGTCCGCAGTTCTCTCCTGAGAGGCCAGTACGCACCTGAACGCGATCCTATATATATATATATATATATATATATATATATATATATATATATATATATATATATATATATATATATATATTCCATATAAAAAAATAAAATTAAGATCAAAAGAAGCATTTTTTTTTTAAATGAGAGGGCAAATTGCCCTCTCTGATAGCTGCTTTCTTACGACCACAGAAGATACCGAAGTAGAGCATCCCAATTTGTTGGGTTTTTGGGCACCAACAAGGAGAGACGAAGCTAACATCTTTATTTATCTATATGATCGAAAAAATTATTTTGATTTCCAAACATATATATATGACATCCATAACAATGATATATACATATACACACACACACACATATATATATATATATATATATATATATATATATATATATATCTTTTGCATGCACTTTGCTATCATCTCAATATTGAGAAACTAATCATTACATCTGCACCAGAAAAGACAGAAAGGTGGATGAAAAAGTATGGATTTGGTGTATTGACGGATTAAACAAAGAAATAGCTAATAAACTACAACACATTGATGTTCCATGACGCTGTTAGACTACGAAAGATCCTCCTACTTTGCAACAGGATAAATTGATGAAGAAGAAGAAATGTCTGATGAAGAGGAAGAAGAAGAATTGTCTTGAGCTCAATAGGTTGTGATCATGCAATGTTATGTTAGAAGATTTGCTTCATATGGTGTATGATTAATGCTTGATTATTTTCGATTGCATTTAAATTATGATTATATTCAATTTGATTTGAATTACCATGATGGTGGAATTAGAGTCAATTAGTTGACCAGATGATTCACTAGTAGCTATTGGTGGGTGCGTGCAATGCACGTGCCCACTAAGTCCGCGAATAGGATTAAAGAATTAATTTATTTTGCATGTGTTATTTTTATTTTTATTTTTCCCCCACAATTCCTCTAATTCTTTCCCCTTGTTGGAGACAAACCTAATTGAAAAAATGTAACTACGGTAGTTTCTCTAAGGAAGCTACTCAATAAGCCACTCGTATGGTTTTTGTCGACTAGGAATATGAATAGATTCTAGCAGCTTCCTTAATTATCCGTAATTTTTTGATAATTTAAAGAAAAATACAAATGAAGAACATATGAAGACAAATCTTTTCTCAAAAGTTGTATCTTAGTACAACAAAAGGTGTAACGCTAATCAAGAAAATCTTAAATAAAACAAAATTTTGTATACCTATGTAATTAGGTTTAACATTTAGGTAATCCAATTATATTTACGGGTATGCAAAGTAATCTTATTTTTTTCGTACTAACTGATGCGAAGTTAGAGTTAAAATTATGTTTATATTAATTTAGAGTAAAATATAATTATCTAATCATGTACAATATTTATTACAGTATTATAAAATATCAATTGTTAAAATGAATGATTACAAAATAATTTATTGTAATATCAATCCAATAATTTGCTCTGTAGAAATTACATTTTTTGGGGACGTCGTATACGTTTATAATTAAAAAAAGAAAAGATAGTGGTGCTGACAAAAGGATTGCTGATATGTCTTTCATTGCTGTTCATTTTGCTCATAGACATAAAGGGATGTGTAGAAACCTTGTGATTGCTATTGAATCTGTAAGTTATTTAATTTCTTTTTAAAATTATATTTTTATATATAATATACATTCAATTTCCTTTCTAGCAAATTATATTAAGTCGTCATACACGTACATTGCACGCGCTCCCATATGACAAACCTAACATCTTTATTTCTCTATATGATCGAATATTTTCTTTGAAAAAATTATTTAGATTTCCAAACATATATGACACGGTGACATGTATATTTTGCCTGCACTTTGCTATCTTAATATTGAGAAACTAATCATCTCATCTGCACTAAAAAGGACAAAAAGGTGGATGAAAAAGTATGGATTTGGTATATTAGCTGATTAAACAAAGAAACAGCTAATAAACTACAACACATTGATGTTCCATAAAGCTGTTAGTCTACGAAAGATCCTCCTTCTTTGCAACAAATGGCCTGGCCAAACATTAACAAGAGGTATTTTGATTCCATTAAATGAAAAAAAATTAAGCTAATTTCCTATTGGCTATGTATTCTTTCACTACATTTTAGTTGGAATTGTGCTTAGCTAATTAATTGAATATGAATGGAAGGATAAATTGATGAAGAAAAAGAAATGTCTGATAAAGAGGGAGAAGGAGAAGGAGAAGGAGAAGGAGAAGAAGAATTGTATTGAGTTCAATAGGTTGTGATCATGCAATGTTATGTTAGAAGATTTGCTTCATATGGTTTATGATTAATGCTTGATTGTTTTCGATTGCATTTGAATTATTGTTATATTCAATTTGATTTGAATAACCATGATGGTGGAATTAGAGTCAATTAGTTGACCAGATGATTACACTAGTAGTTATTGGTGGGTGCGTGCAATGCACGTGCCCACTAAGTCCGCGAATAGGATTAAAGAATTAATTTATTTTGCATGTGTTATTTTTATTTTTATTTTTTCCCCATTTTCCTCCAATTCTTTGCCCTTGTTGGAGACAAACCTAATTGAAAAATTGTAACTGGGGTAGTTTCTCTAAGGAAGCTACTCAATAAGCCACTCGTATGGTTTTTGTTGCTAGGAATATGAATAGATTCTAGCAGCTTCCTTAGTTATTCGTGATTTTTCAGTAATTTAAAGAAAAATACAAATGGAAAACATATGAAGACAAATCTTTTCTCAAAAGTTGTATCATAGTACAACAAAAGGTGGAACGTTAATCAAGAAAATCTTAAATATAACAAAATTTTGTACACCTATGTAATTAGGTTTAATATTTAAGTAATCATATTATATTTACGGGTATGCAAAGTAATCTTATTTTTTTCGTACTAAGTGATGCGAAGTTAGAGTTAAAATTATTTTTATATTAATTTAGAGTAAAATATAATTATCTAATCATGTACAATATTTATTACAGTATTATAAAATATCAATTGTTAAAATGAATGATTACAAAATAATTTATTGTAATACCAATCCAGAAATTTGCTCCGTAGAAATTACATATTTTGTGGACCTCGAAAAAGTTTATAATTAAAAAAAAGATAATGGTGCTGACAAAAGGATTGCTGAAATGTCTTTCATAGCTGCTCATTTTGCTCATAGACATAAAGGGATGTGTAGAAACTTTGTGATTGCTATAGAATCTGTAAGTTATTTAATTTCTTTTTAAAATTATATTTTTATATGTAATTTACGTTCAATTTCCTTTCTAGATTATATTAAGTCGCCATACACGTATATTGCACGCGCTCCTATATGACCAACCTAACATCTTTATTTCTCTATATGATCGAATATTTTCTTTGAAAAAATTATTTAGATTTCCAAACATATATGACACGGTGATATGTATATTTTACAGGCACTTTGCTATCTCAATATTGAGAAACTAATCATCTCATCTGCACCAGAAAAGACAAAAACGCTGTTAGACTACGAAAGATCCTCCTTCTTTGCAACAAATGGCCAAACATTAACAAGAGGTATTTTGATTCCATTAAATGAAAATAATAAAATTTAAACTAATTTCCTATTGGCTATGTATTCTTTCACTACATTTTAGTTGGAATTGTGCTTAGCTAATTAATTGAATATGAATGGAAGGATAAATTGATGAAGAAGAAGAAATGTCTGATAAAGAGGAAGAAGAAGAAGAATTGTCTTGAGCTCGATAGGTTGTGATCATGCAATATTAATGTTATGTTAGAAGATTTGCTTCATATAGTGTATGATTAATGCTTGATTATTTTCGATTGCATTTGAATTATGATTATATTCAATTTGATTTGAATTACCATGTTGGTGGAATTAGAGTCAATTAGTTGACAAGATGAATACACCAGTACCTATTGGATAGCACGCGCCCACTAAGTCCGCGAATAGGTATAAAGAATTAATTTATTTTGCATGTGTTATTTTTATTTTATTTTTCCCCCATTTTCCTCCAATTCTTTCTCCTTGTTGGAGACAAACCTAATTGAAAAAACGTAACTATGGTAGTTTCTTGAGGAAGCTACTCAATAAGGCACTCGTATGGTTTTTGTGGCTAGGAATATGAATAGATTCTAGAAGCTTCCTTCGTTTTCTGTGATTTTTTAGTAATTTAAAGAAAAATACAAATGGAGATCATTTGAAGACAATTATTTCCTAAAAAGTTGTATCTTAGTACAACAGAAGGTGTAATGCTAATCAAGAAAATCTTAAATATAACAAAATTTTGTACACCTATGTAATTAGGTTTAATATTTAGGTAATCCAATTATATTTACGGGTATGCATAGTAATCTTATTATTTTCGTACTAAATTTGTCATGTGATGCGAAGTTAGAGTTAAAATTATTTTTATATTAATTTAGAGTAAAATATAATTATCATTCCATTTATAATCATGTACAATATTTATTACAGTATTATAAAATATCAATTGTTAAAACTAATAATTACAAAATAATTTATTGAAATACCAATCCAGCAATTTACTTTGTAGAAATTACATTTTTTGTGGGCCTCGTAAAAGTTTATAATTAAAAAAACAAAAAAAAAAAGATAGTGGTGCTGACAAAAGGATTGCTGAAATGTCTTTCATTGTTGCTCATTTTGCTCATAGATATAAAGGGATGTGTAGAAACCTTGTGATTGCTCTTGTATCTGTAAGTTATTTAATTTCTTTTTAAAATTATATTTTTATATGTAATTTACGTTCAATTTCCTTTCTAGATTATATTAAGTCGCCACACACGTATATTGCACGCGCTCCCTTATGACCAACCTAACATCTTTATTTCTCTATATGATCGAATATTTTCTTTGAAAAAATTATTTAGACTTTAAAAGATATATGACACGGTGATATATATATTTTGAAGGCACTTTGCTATCTCAATATTGAGAAACTAATCAACCCATATGCACCAGAAAAGACAAAAACGTTGATGAAGAAGTATGAATTTGGTGTATTGGCTGATTAAACAAAGAAAAAACTAATAAACTACAACACATTGATGCTCTATGACGCTGTTAGACTACGAAAGACCCTCCTTCTTTGCAACAAATGGGCAAACATTAACAAGAGGTATTTTCATTCCATTAAATGAAAATAAAAAAATTTAAACTAATTTCCTATTGGCTATGGATTCTTTCACTACATTTTAGTTGGAATTGTGCTTAGCTAATTAATTGAATATTAATGGAAGGATGAATTGATGAAGAAGTAGAAATGTCTAATAAAGAGGAAGAAGAAGAATAATAATTATCTTGAGCTCAATAGATTGTGATCATGCAATGTTATATTCGAAGGTTTGCTTCATATGGTGTATGATTAATGCTTGATTGTTTTCAATTGCATTTGAATTATGATTATATTCAATTTGATTTGAATTACCATGATGGTGGAATTAGCGTCAATTAGTTGACCAGATGATTACACCAGTAGCTATTGGAGGGAGCGTGCAGTGCACGTGCCCACTAAGTCTGCGAATAGGATTAAAGAATTGATTTATTTTGCATGTGTTATTTTTATTTCTATATCTCCCCCATTTTTCTCCAATTCTTTCTCCTTTTGGGAGACAAACCTAATTGAAAAAAATGTAACTACTGTAGTTTCTCTAAGAAAGCTACTCAATAAGCCACTCGTATGGTTTTTGTCGGCTAGGAATGTGAATAGATTCTAGCAGCTTCCTTAGTTATCTGTGATTTTTCAGTAATTTAAAGAAAAATACAAATGGAGAACTTATGAAGACAAATCTTTTCTCAAAACTTGTATCTTAGTACAACAAAAGCTGTAACGCTAATCAAGAAAATCTTAAATATAACAAAATTTTATACACCTATGTAATTAGGTTTAATACTTAGGTAATCCAATTATATTTACGGGTATGCAAAGTAATCTTATTTTTTTCGTACTAAATTTTCCATGTGATGCGAAGTTAGAGTTAAAATTATTTTTATATTAATTTACAGTAAAATATAATTATCATTCCATTGATAATCATGTACAATATTCATTACAAGATCAATTGTTAAAATGAATAGTTTCAAAATAATTTATTATAATACCATTAATCCAGCAATTTGCTTTGTAGAAATTACATTTTTTGTCGACCTCTGAAAAGTTTATAATTAAAAAAAAAAAGATAGTGGTGCTCTGACAAAAGGATTGCTGATGAAATGGCTTTCATTGCTGCTCATTTTGGTCATAGAAAGGGATGTGTAGAAACCTTGTGATTGCTATTGGATCTTTAAGTTATTTAATTTCTTTTTAAAATTATATTTTATATGTAATTTACGTTCAATTTCCTTTCTAGATTATATTAAGTCGCCATACACGTATTTTGCACGCGCTCCCATATGACCAACCTAACATCTTTATTTCTCTATATGATCGACTATTTTCTTTGAAAAAATTATTTACATTTCCAAACATATATGACACGGTGATATGTATATTTTGCAGGCACTTTGCTATCTCAATATGAGAAACTAATCATCCCATCTGCACCAGAAAAGACAAAAACATATATGAAGATTTGCTTCATATGGTGTATGATTAATGCTTGATTGTTTTCGATTGCATTTGAATTATGATTATATTCAATTTGATTTGAATTACCATGATGATGAAATTAGAGTCAATTAGTTGACCATATGATTACACCAGTAGCTATTGGAGGGCGCGTGCAATGCACGTGCCCACTAAGTCCGCGAATAGGATTAATGAATTAATTTATTTTGCATGTCTTATTTTTATTTTTATTTTTCCCCCATTTTCCTCCAATTCTTTTTCCTTGTGGGAGAAAAACCTTATTGAAAAAAATGTAACTACTGTGGTTTCTCTAAGGAAGCTACTCAATAAGCCACTCGTATGGTTTTTGATGGCTAGGAATATGAATAGATTCTAGCAGCTTCCTTAGTTATCTGTGATTTTTCAGTAATTGAAAGAAAAATACAAATGGAGAACTTATGAAGACAAATCTTTTATCAAAACTTGTATCTTAGTACAACAAAAGGTGTAATGCTAATCAAGAAAATCTTAAATATAACAAAATTTTGTACACTTATGTAATTAGGTTTAATATTTAGGTAATCCAATTATATTTACGGGTATGCAAAGTAATCTTATTTTTTTCGTACTAAATTTTCCATGCGATGCGAAGTTAGAGTTAAAATTACTTTTATATTAATTTAGAGTAAAATATAATTATCATTCCATTGATAATCATGTACAATATTTATTACAAGTATTAAAAAATATCAATTGTTAAAAATGTACAATATTTATTACAAGTATTAAAAAATATCAATTGTTAAAATGAACAATTTCAAAATAATTTATTATAATACCATTAATCCAGCAATTTGCTTTGTAGAAATTACATTTTTTGTCGACCTTTTAAAAGTTTATAATTAAAAAAAAAATAGTGGTGCTCTGACAAAAGGATTGCTGAAATGGCATTCATTGCTGCTCATTTTGGTCATAGAAAGGGATGTGTAGAAACCTTGTGATTGATATTGGATCTATAAGTTAATTAATTTCTTTTCAGAATTATATTTTTATACGTAATTTACCTTCAATTTCCTTTCTAGCTTATATTAAGTCGCCATACACGTATATTGCACGCGCTCCCATATGACCAACCTAACATCTTTATTTCTCTATATGATCGACTATTTTCTTTGAAAAAATTATTTAGATTTCCAAACATATATGACACAGTGATATGTATATTTTGCAGGCACTTTGCTATCTCAATATTGAGAAACTAATCATCCCATCTGCACCAGAAAAGACAAAAACATATATGAAGATTTGTTTCATATGGTGTATGATTAATGCTTGATTGTTTTCGATTGCATTTGAATTATGATTATATTCAATTTGATTTGAATTACCATGATGGTGGAATTAGAGTCAATTAGTTGACCATATGATTACACCAGTAGCTATTGGAGGGCACGTGTCCGCGAATAGGATTAAAGAACTAATTTATTTTGCATGTGTTATTTTTATTTTTATTTTCCCCCCATTTTCCTCCAATTCTTTTTCCTTGTGGGAGAAAAACCTAATTGAAAAAAATGTAACTACTGTAGTTTCTCTAAGGAAGCTACTCAATAAGCCACTCGTATGGTTTTTGTCAGCTAGGAATATGAATAGATTCTAGCAGCTTCCTTAGTTATCTGTGATTTTTCAGTAATTTATGAAGACAAATCTTTTCTCAAAACTTGTATTTTAGTACAACAAAAGGTGTAACGCTAATCAAGAAAATCTTAAATATAACAAAATTTTGTACACCTATGTAATTAGGTTTAATATTTAGGTAATCCAATTATATTTACGAGTATGCAAAGTAATCTTATTTTTTTCGTACTAAATTTTCCATGTGATGCGACGTTAGAGTTAAAATTATTTTTATATTAATTTAGAGTAAAATATAATTATCATTCCATTGATAATCATGTACAATATTTATTACAAGTATTATAAAATATCAATTGTTAAAATGAATAATTTCAAAATAATTTATTATAATACCATTAATCCAGCAATTTGCTTTGTAGAAATTACATTTTTTGTAGACCTCTTAAAAGTTTATAATTAAAAAAAAAAAAAAAAAAGGTAGTGGTGCTCTAACAAAAGGATTGCTGAAATGGGCTTTCATTGCTGCTCATTTTGGTCATAGAAAGGGATTTGTAGAAACCTTGTGATTGCTATTGGATCTTTAAGTTATTTAATTTCTTTTTAAAATTATATTTTTATATGTAATTTACGTTCAATTTCCTTTCTAGATTATATTAAGTCACCATACACGTATATTGCACGCGCTCCCATATGACCAACCTAACATCTTTATTTCTCTATATGATCGAATATTTTCTTTGAAAAAATTATTTAGATTACCAAACATATATGACACGGTGATATGTATATTTTGCAGGCACTTTGCTATCTCAATATTGAGAAACTAATCATCCCATCTGCACCAGAAAAGACAAAATCATATATGAAGATTTGCTTCATATGGTGTGTGATTAAGGCTTGATTGTTTTCGGTTGCATTTGAATTATGATTATATTCAATTTGATTTGAATTACCATGATGGTGGAATTAGAGTCAATTAGTTGACCATATGATTACACCAGTAGCTATTGGAGGGCGCGTGCAATGCACGTGCCCACTATGTCGGCGAATAGGATTAAAGAACTAATTTATTTTGCATGTCTTATTTTTATTTTTATTTTCCCCCCATTTTCCTCCAATTCTTTTTCCTTGTGGGAGAAAAACCTAATTGAAAAAAAATGTAACTACTGTAGTTTCTCTAAGGAAGCTACTCAATAAGCCACTCGTATGGTTTTTGTCGGCTAGGAATATGAATAGATTCTACCAGCTTCCTTAGTTATCTGTGATTTTTCAGTAATTTAAAGAAAAATACAAATGGAGAACTTATATGAAGACAAATCTTTTCTCAAAACTTGTATCTTAGTACAACAAAAGGTGTAACGCTAATCAAGAAAATCTTAAATATAACAAAATTTTATACACCTATGTAATTAGGTTTAATATTTAGGTAATCCAATTATATTTACGGGTATGCAAAGTAATCTTATTTTTTTCGTACTAAATTTTCCATGTGATGCGAAGTTAGAGTTAAAATTATTTTTATATTAATTTAGAGTAAAATATAATTATCATTCCATTGATAATCATGTACAATATTTATTACAAGATCAATTGTTAAAATGAATAATTTCAAAATAATTTATTATAATACCATTAATCCAGCAATTTGCTTTGTAGAAATTACATTTTTTGTCGACCTCTTAAAAGTTTATAATTAAAAAAAAAAAAAAAAAAAAAAGATAGTGGTGCTCTGACAAAAGGATTGCTGAAATGACATTCATTGCTGCTCATTTTGGTGGATGTGTAGAAACCTTGTGATTGCTATTGGATCTTTAAGTTATTTAATTTCTTTTTAAAATTATATTTTTATATGTAGTTTACGTTCAATTTCCTTTCTAGATTATATTAAGTCGCCATACACGTATATTGCACGCGCTCCCATATGACCAACCTAACACCTTTATTTCTCTATATGATCGAATATTTTCTTTGAAAAAATTATTTAGATTTCCAAACATATATGACACGGTGATATATATATATTTTTTGCAGGCACTTTGCTATCTCAATATTGAGAAACTAATCATCCCATCTGCACCAGAAAAGACAAAAGCATATATGAAAATTTGCTTCATATGGTGTATGATTAATGCTAGCAATAAATGCCCAAACATTAACAAAGAAATGTCTTTCATTGCTGCTCATTTTGCTCATAGACATAAATGGACGTATAGAAACCTTGTTATTGCTATTGAATTTGTAAGTTATTTAATTTCTTTTTAAAATTATATTTTTATATGTAATTTACGTTCAATTTCCTTTCTAGATTATATTAAGTCGCCATACACGTATATTGCACGCGGTCCCATATGACCAACCTAACATCTTTATTTCTCTATGTGATAGAATATTTTCTTTGAAAAAATTATTTAGATTTCCAAACATATATGACACGGTGATATATATATTTTTTACAGGCACTTTGCTATCTCAATATCGAGAAACTAATCATCCCATCTGCACCAGAAAAGACAAAAACATATATGAAAATTTGCTTCATATGGTGTATGATTAATGCTAGCAATAAATGGCCAAACATACATTAACAAAGAAACCTCTTTCATTGCTGCTCATTTTGCTCATAGACATAAAGGGACGTGTAGAAACCTTGTGATTGCTATTGAATCTGTAAGTTATTTAATTTCTTTTTAAAATTATATTTTTATATGTAATTTCCGTTCAATTTCCTTTCTAGATTATATTAAGTCACCATACACGTATATTGCACGCGCTCCCATATGACCAACCTAACATCTTTATTTCTCTATATGATCGAATATTTTCTTTGAAAAAATTATTTAGAAAAAGAAGAAGAATTGTCTTGAGCTCTTAAAAAAGCTACTGCAATCTACTCCTAATCCTAGCCGACAAAAACCCTAACACATATAGTCACATATAGTAGAGGACGGTGATCCTTGAGTAAGTATATATGTGTTTAAAAATTTTGAATCTTTTCATTATTTATTCGTGTGAAATTTTCAATATTTTGATTGTTTTAAAAGGATATCAGGAAAAGTAGCAAATGACTTGATGTTTGTAAAATTGATATGAATTTTTATATAAATCGTTATTAATAACCATCATTTTGTTTGTGATTTGAATTTATTATTATATTGATATCAGATATTTCAATCATTATTTTTAAATTTCTCTGCACAAAACTCACACTGGTGTAAACGAATTGTTGTGCAAGGTTTACAAATTAAATGGATTAAGTGCACACTTGGTAATGATCTATTCCAGCTTCACTCTAGATATATAAATATTTTAATGGATCTGTCAAAACTTTTTGTTGTGTTATGTGCATCACTACTTTCTATTCTAGGCTTATCAATGAAGTGGCACTTTTGGTCCTTTTGTTAATGGATTTGGCAAAACTTTTTATTTATTCAACTCTAGCAAGTGATTGGTAAAGTCGTTGGAGGCGTGACTTTGATGAAAAAAGATAAGTAATATCATATTATTTGTTTTGAATAATAATGAAAAATTTTTAAAATATAAACGATTTGAGAATGTCACTTTGTTGACAATCCAGCAAGAACTAAAAGTTGTGATACTGTAATATATGAATTAAATTCTCTATTATATATGTTATAACTCTGGGACATAAAGTGTAATTACTCCTTTTTTTATAGTTTAGTGAATTTTTACCAATTTGTGTGTGTGTGTTTAATTGATTTGAAGCAAATATAGAAAGCAATATATGATGACTGAGAATTCAAGTAGAGTGAGGCAACAAAGGGGAAGTGGCCAGGTAGAGTGTCATCCAATGACTCATCTGATGATGACAGAACTAAAGACCCTGATTATGCACTAAGGTTGTCTAGATCAGAAGACATTATTCAAACCTTAATCCTCCTCCCATTAGGGATACTAATCAAGAACCTGCACAGCATACAACATCAGGTATATATATATGGTTAGTTGTGTACATTATTTTATCACTAAAAGTATGAATTGAATTTTCTGAAATGTCTTTTAATACATTAGTATTTTGATCATATTGATGACCTATGTACTGGTGGGATACTATGTAAATAAATATTTTTAATAATTATTTTGTATTTGATTAATAAGTGGGTTCATTAATTTTAAAACAACTAATGAATATAAAGAATTTTATTTCAATGTATTAAGGCAAATTCAGGAAGGGAGGGGGAGGGGAAACATTTATTATTATTATTATATTAACTTATGTTGGAAAAAAGAAAATGATATATGGACTCTTAGAGAGTAAAACTCGGACACATGTCATGATTTTATTAATTGAAGATGTGTCATGTAAATAGGGAGTAATAAATGAATTAGAAATTGAGAGTAATATTAGATAAAGTGGCATATAACATACTTGTCTCATATTAAGGGTTTATTTTTCTTTTTTTTTTTTTATAAAAAAAGAGTTGTCACATACTATGAACATCTTCAATTGGTATGACATTACTCTTCTTGGAGAATTTAAGCATGTACTCACTCTTGACATAGGGTTGGCTCTGATAGATATATGTATTCCATCTTAACTAAAAATCTAAGCTGATAAAGTTGGATTGCACATTTATATTTATATATTATACTAGTTATCACACGCGCGTTGCGCAATTAAACCAATGTCCAATGCGTATTTTTAAATTAGTGTCCCTTAATTGGTTAAAGTAGTCATCATATAATAATGAGAGAGAAAAAAATGTTAAATTAATAAAAATCAAAGAAATAGTCTCGACGCTTATATATTTTAATAAAACATAACGAAATTGTAAATAGCTAAATTGCAACTAACGTAAGTAGAAACAAATAAATCACTTACATGGGAGAAAATGGCGTGTCATCATTGTCACTTGTTTGTACACCAGTCCGACCATTTAAAATCCATGTATAATTGTATTTGTGATCAAGTAATTTATAGTTCGTCCGGACAGGTTTGACAATAACATTTGAGATAATGTACCATTTGTTGGTTTGTAAAGTGATATCATATATTCCAATGTCATTATCAAACACTATTGATTGAACCCGAGTTCCTTGCATTTAGATATAACATTTACAATGATGTTGGTGGTGAATGAGAGCATCTTCATAATAATAATACTACTAATAATAATGATAAAAATAATAATAATAATAATAATAATAAAGGGAGAAATTTTTTACTGTTTACTTATTGTTTCATCCTCAAGTACGATGAGCATATACTTTTTCTCAGGCGTTCTAATAGCGTTTTTTGGTTCATTTTTTTTAATGACATGAACTGTACAACTCCAGGCCACAGTTTGTGTGTCAATATCAATTAACTTTACTGCATTTGTCATGACTAATATCCTTGTGTCATGAGAAATATGTTCATAAAGGATGTTATGAAATAACATAATGAGAATGATGTAGTGTGAGCGGGGTGTGAAAATGGGTGTAAAGTCGAACCACGAGGATTGAATTTTATGGCACGTAAGGAGTAATCGCCTAGACTCTAGTCACCAAGGTCTTGAAACCCATAAGGATCCAAGCAACCATTTTAAGGTTTAAAGTGTAACAACTAAGAAGTATTTTTGGAATTTTGGATATAAGGGAAAAACAATATTAAATTAGGTGCAAATTCTATTTGGAAGAATGGGTTAAATTAGGTGAATTACTCTATTGATGCATTAACACTAGGATTGGGGGATGAACAATGACCCTAGGTTCTTAAGGCTAGCACAAAGGAATCCAAGTTCCCAAGGATTAGAACAAAGGTTGTCCCATTTCCATGGTGAACCAACCTAAGTTCTTGAAGAACAAAAGCTATTTAGCCCCAAATCTTCCCCTATTTCCATAGAAGAGAAAATGGGTTTGGGATTGGGTTGGCTTAAATCTTCCATCTGTCATCTGGTGCTGAATACCATTTTCATTCAGAAAATCATCACAAGCAATATATTTTGTACCTCTATCAGTTCTCAAGATTTTAATTTCATAACCACTCTGCTTTTTCAACAAAAGTCTTAAATTGTTTGAAAACATCACATGCATCAGACTTTTGCTTCAGAAAGTAAACCCATGTTTTCCTACTGAAATCATCAATGAAAGTAACAAAGTACTTACAACCTCCATGTGAGGGAACCTCCAACGAACACAGGTCTGAGTGAATAATCTCCAACTGTTTTGCGGCTCTCCTTGACTTGCCCACGGGGAAGGGATCTCTATGCTTCTTCCCAATCAAACAAATCTCACAAATATGATTAGGAACATTCACAACAGGTAAATCAGAAACAAACTCCTTTTTCGCTAGATAATTTAATCAAGAGAAATGAAAATGTCCAAATCGCATATGCCATAACCAATTATCATCACAAATTTCATAATTAAAGCAAACAAGAAGTGCATGATTGATTTTCAAAGGAAATAGTCGATTTTGGGACATATTTACCTTTGAAATCAAAACTCCCTTAGCATCTACAATGGTACAACACCCCTGAGTAATATTTATCTTATATCCTCTTTCTGACAACTGCCCCATACTCAACAAATTTTGGTGCAGTTCAGGAACATAGAACACATCGAATATAAAATTGTGAGTATCATCCTTCAACTGAATAGAGATTTTACTTTTTTCCAAAATTGGCACTTTTGACTTATTTCCAAATGTCACTTCAGACCGGACTGATTCATCTAGTTCGGAAAGCAATTCTTTCTTCCCACACATATGGTTACTACACCCAGTATCCAAGAACCATATGTTTTCGTCTGCAGAAAAATTAAGAACTCTCACCTGACTTTTCAGCAATGTTTGCTTGATTTCCACGATTGTCCTCATTGTACCAGCAATCTGCAATCTTGTGCCCATACTTGCCACAATTGTAGCAATGAAATGGAAATTTTCCTTGTTTGATATTACCTCCACCTCTTCCTTGGTTAGAGTTACCACGTCCTCCTCCTTGATTGGAGTTACCACGTCCTCTTCCTCTAAATCCTCCTCTTCCTCTTCCACGACCTCTACCAGATCCTCCACCTCTTTGATTAGAGCCAGTCATATTAAGAGTGACTTGGCTCTTCAAAGCTTCTTCTGCAAGTGGTTCCGATTTTGACTCAATCCTGTCAATATGACTTTCTATCATACCTTTCAGCTCTGCAACTGATAAGAGCTCGGTTTTGTGTGACTCTGTTATTGAAGCCACCACATGGTCATATTTCATCGGTATAGTTCGAAGAACCTTTTCAACCACTGCATTATCTTCAATCGTATCTCCATATAACCTCATCTTATTCACCTGATTAATAAAACGAGTGGAATACGTATCTACTGTTTCTGTAGAGGTCATCTCACAATAATCGTACAACCTTCTCAACGACTGCAACTTCGACTTCTATGCCCAATCAACTCCTTTGTGTGACACCATTAGGATGTCCCAAGCTTGCTTTGTTGTTTGAGCACGAGCTAATTGCCCAAAAATTGAGTAATCAACACCTTGGTGAATCTGCCCCAAGGCCAATTGATCTCGCCGTATAACGGCTGCATCAACTCGTTGTAGACCAAGATCAACATAGCTCCAAAGGTTCTGGGCTTTCAAATGTGTGGTCATCATAATTTGCCAATAATTATAATCGAGTTTCCCATCTAATTTGAGGCCCGACCATACAATATTGAAATTTGTGGACATATTTCACTACGGGAAATATCTCGGGGTTGGAAGGTTGACTAACTTTGATACCAAATGTTAGATATATTAATTATAATATATCTATATAATATATATAATATATCTATATATATATATATATATATATATATATATATATAATGAGAGAGAAAGAGGAATAGATAAGAAATGATACTTTGAATTGATGATTTATGAAATGAGTAATGCACTTATTTATAGTGCAAAGAGCACAACAAGATAATGCTAAACTTAAGCTCATGTAAAGCTACAATCACTCCACACAACTCCACGTACTAATAATGCATGACGCATTATTACCCACACATTGACTATTTCAAATTAACTAACTAATTACTAGCTACTTGGTTTAATAAATATAATAATAATATTATTATAACACTAGTGGACATGCGTAGCGCACACACCCACTAAGCGCTCCGGGTGCACGTGACGCGCACTAGCACCTCTATCTTTTTTTTTTCAAATTATTAATTTTTACGGGGTCCATAAAAAATAAAATTTCTACAACACAAATTGCTGGATTGGTATTGCAATTAATTATATGGTAATTATTCATTATAATACTTGATATTTTATAATTGTAAATACAGTAAATAATAAACAATCTTATAATAGTTAATTTTATTATAAATTAATCAAAAAAAATAAATTTTTACTCTAACTTAGCATCACGTGCCAAATTTAGGTTAAAAACATTGGATTACTTTTTATACCCGTAAATATATCTAATTAGATTACCTAAATATTAAACCTCATTACATAGTTGTACGAAATTTGAATTAGGGCTATGCAGAACCCGACCAAACCGAACAACCCGACCGACCCGACGACCGCTAATTCGTCATCTGTGAAGAACCGAACCCGAACTAGCTAAACCGAACTGATGTGCGAGGCTAAGTGGGTTAATGAATTCGGTTTGGGTGGCAGTAATGCCACCCGAACCCGTCCGAATATCCGATGTAGCACTAGGGTTTGCATTCAGCACATATATACGACGTCGTATGATCCTAGTATATATATTGCGAAGATTCCAGATCTGCTCATTTGCGCAGTCGCACCTCTTCAGTCTTGACCTAGAGAATTCTCTCGTTCTCTCGACCTCTCTCAATCTCTCTTCTCTGAGTTCTCTCTTTGTCCTTTGAGTGTTGAAACTCTTCTCTGTCTCAGATTACTGTCTCCTCTCTCGTAGTCTCGTTGTCTCTTCTACGGTTCTACAACTTGTAAGTTCTAAGAGAGTTAGAGAATCAGAGACTTGTAATTCTCCGGTGGAAGCCCTAGTCCGGTAGTCCCTGAATCAGTGAAACGCAGAGACGGACAGACGATGACTTGTGGACTCGGGAGGGTTGCAGTTTGCTTGCTAGGAATCGAAGGCCCTCTGTTCTCGGGGGATTATTGCTGAGAAACAAGGTAACGCCTAAACCCTAATTTATTTTCGTTATTCTCTGATTCTGTGTCCTGTGTTGTGACTCATGTGAATCTGTGATAGTGTTGTGACCCTAATTTCAAGCTCTTTGATTTAGGGTTTTGAATTTTTATATTGATATACTCTGATTTTGTGAAATTATTCGCCTAATTTCTAGCAATCTAGTGTATTATTTTCCAGTATGGTGGAAGCCCGAAGCCCTATCCCCTATTCCCCTAAGTGTTTTGAATAAATGATGAGCATTATATTTTTTTTAAAGTAAGACTGTGTTCTTACTGTACTTGAAATCTTGAATGTCTGATTAATGATTATAGATTTCTTTGTGTTATTGTGCTTACTGAAAGTCTGGAATTCCACATATTTGATGCTGCATACTGCTTTGCTGTATCAAAAGGTTTTTGAAGTGTATGAAGATCATGACCCTTCCTTCAAATCTGATTTGGGTGGGAATGTTCCTAATTTCTTGGATTGGGATGCAGTAGAAAGGTTGGTGAAAATTCTGAAATCATTTTATGAAATGACTGTTAGGATATCTGGTTCTTTGTATGTAACTTCTAATACATTCTTCTCTGAAGTGTCTGATTTATCTTGCATACTTACTGGTCTGGTGGAAGCTGAATCTGATTCTGTTAAACTAATGGGGATGAATATGAGGGCCAAGTTTGATAAATACTGGGGTGATCCAAACAAGATGAATTTTCTGATTTTTTATGGAAATATAATGGATCCTAGGGACAAAATTAAATACATGCCATATCATTTTAATCAATTATATGGTGATGAAGTTGGCAAGTCCTTGTTTGAGAAGGTTATGAAATACTTGAAGGAGTTGTATGCTGATTATGTGACAAGTTTCCCAGTCCGGTCTGATCTGTTCCTGTACAACAGTCTGTTCCCCCTACTGTTTTGTCTGATCCAGTTTCTGTTGGGAAACCCCAATCTTTGTTAAAATCCCAGTTAAAAAACAAAGATTGGAGAGTGGAGAATTAGGCAGAAAGAAAACTGCGTTGGAAGTTTATTTGAATGAGGCAATTATAGAAGAGGATGGTGAATTTGACGTCTTGAAATGGTGAAAGGTTAATGCTGGAAGGTTCCCTGTGCTTTCTAAAATGGCTAGGGATATACTTGTTGTTCCCATTTCTACAGTTGCATCAGAATCAACATTTAGTACAAGTGGGAGAGTTCTTGATGCATTTAGGAGTTCTCTTACTCCTAAAATTGTGGAGACACTTGTATGTGCACAAGACTGGCTTAGGTTGCACAATCAGACTCTTTCGGTTGAAGAAAACATTGATGAGGTTGAGAAATTTGAAAAGGTAATTATTCTTTTAAGTTTTAACTTTAATTATAAGTTTGTTTATTTTTTAGTCAATTAGTTTAAAGTCTAATGTTGTTTATTTTTTTATTTTTTTTTTCTTTGTGTGCAAAGTTAAGCACTGGAGTTGGTTCTTCCCTGCCTACAATACCAGTAAATTAAATTTTAATTCTCTGAAACTATTTCATATCTTTATTTGTTTACTGTTTTACTGTTTTCTGCTTATGCTTGTGAGTTGTGCCTTGTGCTGTTTAAAACTAAATTGCGCCCCACTCTTTTAGCAACAATAGAATTTCAAAAAATCTGCCATATAATCGAAAGCATTAATCGTACACAATATAAAGCAAATCTTCTAACACAACATTGCATGATCAACACCTAATGAGTTCAAGACACTTCTTCTTCTTGACTTTCAATGAAATCTTCTTCTTTTTTTTCTTCATTATCAGACACTTCTTCTTCTTCATCATTAATTGCTCCTTCAATTCATACTCAATTAATTAGTTAAGCATAATTTCAACTAAAATGTAGTGAACGAATCCATACCCAATAGGCAATTAGTTTAAATTTTACTATTTTAATTTAATGGAAGCCTAAATATTAATCAAAATATCTCTTGTTAAAGTTTGGTCCATTAGTTGCAAGGAAGTAGGATCTTTTCCAGTCTAACGGCATCATGGAACATCAATGTGTTGTAGTTTATTAGTTGTTTCATTGTTTCATCATCCAATACACCAAATTTATACTTTTTTTTCAACTTTCTGTTGTGCAGATGAGATGATTAGCTTCTCAATATTGAGGTAGCAAATTGCCTGCAATATGTATATATATCACCGTTATGCATGTCATATATATTGGGAAATCAACATAATGGCTTTTTTTCAAAAGAAAATATTCATATAGAGAAATAGCAGTGCTAGCTTGGGTAAACGGGAACGAGTGCAATATGCGTGTTTGACGACTTAATTTAAGCGAGAAAGGAAATTAAAAGTAAATTACTTATTAAAAATAATTTTAAAAAGAAATTAAGTAACTTAAAAATTCAATAGCAATCATAAGCTTTCTACACATCCCTATACATCTATGAGCAAAATGAGCAGCAATGAAACCCATTTCAGCAATCCTTTTGTCATGAATCTTATAAATTAAAACAACATTATATACTTAATAAGCTAAGGAGACAAACAAAAAAGTGGAAGGGAAAAAGTAAAAATGCGAAAAAAATAAAATCTTTAAATTGTATTAACGCTCCCAGTGGGCATGCGTAGCGCACACGCCCACTGAGCGCTCCAGGTGCGCGCGACGCGCACTTGCACCTCATTATAATTTTTTATTTTAATTATAAATTTTTACGCGGTCCGTAAAAAACAAAATTTCTACAACACAAATTGCTGGATTGGTATTACAATTAATTATATGGTAATTAGATTACCTAAATATTGAACCAAATTACATAGTTGTAAAAAAAAAATTAAATAAAATTTTCTTGAGTAGCTTTAAACCTTTGTTTTATTAAGATACAACTTTCGAGAGAACATTTGTCTTCATATGTTCTACGTTTGTTCATTTTTGTTTCAATTACTTAAAAATCGCAGACAACTACAAAGCAACTACAATAATTACATTGTTTCGATTAATTTTGTGTCCAACAACGAGATAGAAGTGGAGGAAAAGGGGGATACAAAGAAAAAGAAACATAACAGTGGCAATAAATTAAATTTTTTTAATTGTATTAACGAACTTTGCGGGCACTTGCATTGCACGCGCCCACTGGTAGCTACTGCCTACTGGTATAATCATCTTGTCAACCAATTGACTCCAATTCCACCTCATGGTAATTCAAATCAAGTTGAATATAAAAATAATTCAAATAAAATGGAACATAATTAAGACCATAAAATATAAACATCTCCCTATCCTAAGTACCTATTATGCTAATATATAGTAGCTTAGGAACAAGAATTTGCTCATATGTCCTCTACTCTTTTAGCAACAATAGAATTTCAAAAAATCTGTCATATAATCAAGCATTAATCGTACACAATATAAAGCAAATCTTCTAATATAACATTGCATGATTAACACCTAATGAGTTCAAGACACTTCTTCTTCTTGACTTTCAATGAAATCTTCTTTTCTTCTTCATTATCAGACACTTCTTCTTCTTCATCAATTGCTCCTTCAATTCATATTTAATTAATTAGTTAAGCATAATTTAAACTAAAATTTAGTGAACGAATCCATACACAATAGGCAATTAGTTTAAATTTTACTATTTTAATTTAATGGAAGCCTAAATATAAATCAAAATACCTCTTGTTAATGTTTCGTCCATTTGTTGCAAGGAAGGAGAATCTTTTGTAGTCTAACAACGTCATGGAACATTATTAATGTGTTGTAGTTCATTAGTTGTTTCTTTTTTTCATCATCCAATACACCAAATCCCAACTTTTTCTTTAAACTATCTGTCTTTTCTATTGTAGATGTGATGATTAGTTTATCAATATTGAGGTAACAAAGTGCTTGCAATATATATATATATATATATATCACAGTTATGCATGTCATATATGTTGGGAATTCTTAATAATGTTTTATTTTTTAAATGAAAAGATTTATATAGTGAAATAAAGGTGCTAGTTTGGGCATAGGGAGCGCGTGCAATATGCGTGTATGGCGACTTAATTTAAGAGAGAAAAAATAATAATTTTAAAAAGAAATTAAGTAACTTACAAATTTAATAGCAATCATAAGCTTTCTATACATCTGTTTACATCTATTTGTGAACAAAATGGGCAGCAATTAAAGGCATTTAATTTCAGCAATCCTTTTGTCATGAATCCTATAAATTAAAACAATATTGTATACTTAATAAGCTAAGAGAAAAGAAAGGGGAAGGAAGAAAGTAAAAATGGAAAAAAAAAATAAAATCTTTTAATTGTATTAACGCACACGGTAGGAATGTGTAGTGCACATGCCCACTAAGTGATCCGGTTGCGCGTGACACGGACTAGCACATCTATCTTATTTTTTTGTTTATAATTATAAATTTTTATGGGGCCATAAAAAAAATTTGTACAACACAAATTGCTAGATTGGTATTACAATTAATTATGTGGTAATTATTCATTATAATAGTTTATATTTTATATATAGTTATAAATACAGTAAATAATAAACAATTGTATAATAGTTAATTTTTACTCTAAATTAATCAAAAAATAAATTTTTACTCTAACTTTGCATCACATGGCAAATTTAGGAGAAAACAATTGGATTACTTTTTATACCAGTTAATCTAATTAGATTACCTAAATATTAAACCTAATAACATATATAGTTGTACAAGATTTTTATTAAAATAACATTTTTCTTGAGTAGCTCTAAACCTAGCTTTGATTTATTAAGATACAACTTTTGAGAAAATATTTATCTTCATATTTTCTCCGTTTGCTCATTTTTGTTTCAATTACTGAAAAATCACAGACAACTAAGAAAGCTACTAGAATCTATTCGAATTCGTAGCCGACAAAAACAATACGAGTGGATTATAGAGTAACTTCCTTAGAGCACTATAATAGTTACATTGTTTCGATTAATTTTGTGTCCAACAAGGAGATAGAAGTGGAGGAAGAGGGGGATAAAAAGAAAAAGAAAAATAACATTTGCAATAAATTAATTTTTTTAATGGTATTAACGAACTTTGCAGCGTGTGCATTGCACTCGTCCACCGGTACCTACTGGTTTAATCATCTTGTCAACCAATTGACTCCAATTCCACCATGGTAATTCAAATCAAGTTGAATACAATAATAATTCAAATAAAATTGAACACAATTAAGACCATAACATGTAAACATCTCCCGATCCTAAGTACCTATTATGCTAATATATAGTAGCTTAGGAACAAGAATGTGTAGTGTGGCTGATATGTGCTCTACTCTTTTAGCAACAATAGAATTTCAGAAAATCTGCTATATAATCAAGCATTAATGGTACACAACAGTATAAAGCAAATCTTCTAACATAACATTGCATGATCAACACCTAATGAGTTCAAGACACTTCTTCTTTTTCTTAACTTTCAATGAAATCTTTTTTTTTTCTTCATTATCAGACACTTCTTCTTCAAAAATTGCTCCTTCAATTCATATCCAATTAATTAGTTAAGCATAATTTCAACTAAAATGTAGTGAACGAATCCATACCCAACAGGCAATTAGTTTAAATTTTACTCTTTTAATTTAATGGAAGCCTAAATATTAGTCAAAATATCTCTTGTTAATGTTTGGTCCATTTGTTGCAATGATCTTTTCCAGTCTAACAGCATCATGAAACATCAATGTGTTGTAGTTTATTTGTTTCATCATCCAATACACCAAATCTATACTCTTTCTTTCAATTTTTTGTCTTTTCTGGTGCAGATGAGATGATTAGTTTCTCAATATTGAGGTAGCAAAGTGCCTGCAGAAAATGTATATCACCATTATGCATGTCATATATGTTGGGAAATCAAAATAATGTTTTTTTAAAAAAGAAAAGATTCATATCGAGAAATAAAGGTGCTAGCTTGGGCATACAGGAGCGCGTGCAATATGCGTGTATGACGACTTAATTTAAGAAAGAAAGGAAATTAAAAGCAAATTGCTTATAAAAATTAATTTTTAAAAAAATTAAGTAACTTACAAATTCAATAGCAATCATAAGCTTTCTACACATCCCTTTATGTCTATGAGCAAAATGGGCAGCAATAAATTACAACAACATTATTATATAGTTAATAAGCTAAGGAGAGAGAAAAAAGGGGAAGGAAGAAAGTAAATATGGGAAAAAATAAAATATTTTAAATGTATTAACGCACCGTGGTAATGTGCTACATTCTATCTACCTGTTAGGACAGTATTACTACAGAGAAGAGTCGAAACTCCCCCAGACTGTCCCCTCTATCATGAAGAAGCAGAATCTAGGTCTCATCTATTTTTGAATTGTGATTGTACTAAACCTCTCTGGAACAATATTGCAACTGCTTCACAAATTTCTGAGGTGAGTTTTGAGGATTGGCTATCCCATGTTTTGGAATCTGATGATGAAAATCTAAGTAGGGAAATTATTGCTATCCTATGGACCATATGGTTAAGCAGGAACAATTCTCTTTGGAACAACAAAACTTGGAGCTTAACTGCAAACAAAATGGTTGTAATCAACTACATCAATGGTTGGCAGTACTGGAGTGATCTACAGAAAGCTAAAAATTCTACTATTCTGATCCCTTCCAGGCTGCTCAAGGAACCCACAATATGGATGCTAGTTGGGTATACTGTGAAGTTGATGCATCGGTCACTGAATATGTTGCATCTTTTGGTACAGTAATTCGTACATATACTGGCTCATTTCTTGCTGCTATCTCTGACCCATTAAGGCCCGTTAGTGAAGCCTATCTCGCCGAAGCTCTTGCAATCAAGGAGGCGCTTTCTTGGCTAAAAGAGAAATAGTGGCAGAAAATTTGCATTCGAACCGATTGTCAACAAGTCTGGCGTAGCTTCAATGATCTTGATTTATCTTACGCTAATATTGTGATTAGAGATAGTCTTTCTATTTCTTTTAATTTTTAGGCTTTTGACATTAGATATATCAATAGATCAGGGAATGTGTTTGCTCATACCCTTGCCCGGGCAACACATTCGGATACTGGTTTTTGTAGTTGGGTTGGAGTTCCTCCCTTTGTATCTCTCACCTGATTAATTGATTTTGGTTCTTTCAAAAAAAAAAATTGTTTTCAAAAAAAAAACTAATTTCCTATTGGGTATGGATTCGTTCACTACATTTTAGTTGAAATTATGCTTAACTAATTAAATGAATATGAATTGAAGGAGCAATTGATGAAGAAGAATAAGTATCTTGAACTCAAGAGGTATTTTGATTAATATTTAGGCTTCCATTAAATGAAAATAGTAAAATTTAAACTAATTTCCTATTGGGTATGAATTCGTTCACTACATTTTAGTTGAAATTATGCTTAACTAATTAATTGAATATGAATTCAAGGAGCAATTGATGAAGAAGAAGAAGTGTCTGATAATGAAGAAAAAAAAAAGAAGATTTCATTGAAAGTCAAGAAGAAGAAGAAGTGTCTTGAACTTATTTGGTGTTGATCATGCAATGTTATGTTAAAAGATTTGCTTTATATTGTGTACCATTAATGCTTGATTATATGGCAGATTTTTTGAAATTCTATTGTTGCTAAAAGAGTGGAGCACATATGAGCCACACTACACATTCTTGTTCCTATTATATATGAGAGTAATAGGTATGTAGGATAGGGAGATGTTTATATGTTATCGTCTTAATTGTGTTCAATTTTATTTGAATTATGATTGTATTCAATTTGATTTGAATTATCATGAGGTGGAATTGGAGTCAATTGGTTGACTAGATGATTACACCAGTAGCTACTGGTGGACGCGTGCAATAATGCACGTGCCCGCAAAGTTTGTTAATACAATTAAAAAAATTAATTTATTACTAATGTTATTTTTCTTTTTCTTTTTATCCCCTTTTCCTACACTTCTATCTCCTTGTTGGACACAAAACTAATCGAAACAATTAACTATTGTAGTTGCTTTAAGGAAGCTACTCTATAATCCACTCATATGGTTTTTGTCAGCTATGAATACGAATAGATTCTAGTAGCTTCCTTAGTTGTCTGTGATTTTTCAGTAATTGAGACAAAAATGAAAAACGGAGAACATATGAAGACAAATGTTTTTTCAAAAATTGTATCTTATAAAACAAAGGTTTAAAGCTACTCAAGAAAATATTATATAAAACCAATTTTGTACAACTATGTAATGAGGTTTAATATTTAGGTAATCTAATTAGATATATTTACGGGTATAAAAAGTAATCCAATGTTTTTATCCTAAATTTGGCATGTGATGCTAAGTTAGAGTAAAAATTTATCTTTTGATTAATTTAGAGTAAAAATTAACTATTATATGATTGTATATTATTTACTGTATTTATAATAATTATAAAATATCAAGTACTATAATGAATAATAACCATATAATTAATTGTAATACCAATTCAGCAATTTGTGTTGTAGAGATTTTGTTTTTTATGGACCCCATAAAAATTTATATAAAAAAAAAAAAAAAGATAGAGGTGCTAGTGCGCTTCGTGTGCACCCGGAGCGCTCAGTGGGCGTGTGCACTACACATGCCCACTAAGAGCATTAATACAATTAAAAGATTTTATTTTTTTCCATTTTTACTTTCTTCCTTCCCATTTTTCCCCCTTAGCTTATTAAGTATATAATGTTGTTGTAATTTATAGGATTCATGACTAAAGGATTGCTGAAATGCTTTTCATTGCTGCCCATTTTGCTCATAGACGTAAAGGGGTGTGTATAAAGCTTATGATTGCTATTGAATCTATAAGTTACTTAATTTCTTTTTAAAATTAATTTTTATAAGCAATTTGCTTTTAATTTCCTTTCCCGCTTAAATTAAGTCGTCATACACGCATATTGCACACGATCCCGTATATCCAAGCTAGCACCTTTATTTCTCGATATGAATATTTTCTTTTTAAAAAAGAAACATTATTTTGAACATATATGACATGCATAATGGTGATATATATTTTTTGCAGGCACTTTGCTATCTCAATATTGAGAAACTAATCATCCCATCTGCACCAGAAAAGACAGAAAGTTGAAAGAAAAGTATGAATTTGGTGTATTGGACTATGAAACAAATAAACAACAAATAAACTACAACACATTGATGTTTCATGATGCTGTGAGACTGGAAAAGATCCTACTTCCTTGCAACAAATGGACCAAACATTAACAAGAGATATTTTGATTAATATTTAGGCTTCCATTAAATTAAAAGAGTAAAATTTAAACTAATTGCCTATTGGGTATGGATTCGTTCACTACATTTTAGTTGAAATTATGCTTAACTAATTAATTGAATATGAATTGAAGGAGCAATTGTTGAAGAAGAAGAAGAAGAAGTGCCTGATAATGAAGGAAAAAAAAAAGATTTCATTGAAAGTTAAGAAAAAGAAGAAGTGTCTTGAACTCATTAGGTGTTGATTGTGCAATGTTATGTACTTGTGTTAGAAGATTTGCTTTATACTGTGTACGATTAATGCTTGATTATATGACAGATTTTTTGAAATTCTATTGTTGCTAAAAGAGTACAGCACATATGAGCCACACTACGCATTCTTGTTCCTATTATATATGAGAGTAATAGGTACGTAGGATAGGAAGATGTTTACATGTTATCGTCTTAATTGTGTTCAATTTTATTTGAATTATGATTGAATTCAACTTGATTTGAATTACCATGAGGTGGAGCCTGGAGTTGAAGTCAATTGGTTGACAAGATGATTACACTAGTAGCTACAGGTTGGCGCATGCAAAGTACGTGCCCGCAAAGTTCATTAATACGATTAAAACAATGTAACTATGGTAGTTGCTTTAAGGAAGCTACTCTATAATCCATTTGTATGGCTTTTGTTAGCTACGAATATAAATATATTCTAGTAGCATCCTTAATTGTCTGTGATTTTTCAGTAATTGAAACAAAAATGAACAAACGTAGAACATATGAAGGCAAATGTTCTCTCAAAAGTTGTATCTTAATAAAACAAAGGTTTAAAGCTACTCAAGAAAATTTTATTTTAAACAAAATTTGTACAACTATGTAAATAGGTTTAATATTTAGGTAATCTAATTACCATATAAGTAATTGTAATACCAATCCAGCAATTTGTGTTGTAGAAATTTTATTTTTTACGTACCTTGTAAAAATTTATAGTTAAAAAAAAAAAAAAAAAAAAAAAAAAAAAAAGATAGAGGTGCTAGTGCGCGTCACGCGCCTGGAGCGCTTAGTGACCGTGTGCTCTACGCATGCCCACTGGGTGCATTAATACAATTAAAAGATTTTATTTTTTCCCATTTTTACTTTCTTCCTTCCTCCCTTTCTTCTTTCTCTCCTTAGCTTATTAAGTATATAATGTTGTTTTAATTTATGTAGAATTCATGACAAAAGGATTGCTGAAATGCCTTTCATTGCTACCCATTTTGCTCATAGACATAAAGGGATGTGTAGAAAGCGTATGATTGCTATTGAATTTTTAAGTTACTTATTTTCTTTTTAAAATTATTTTTTATAAGCAATTTACTTTTAATTTCCTTTCTCGCTTAAATTAAGTCGTCATACACGCATATTGCACGCGCTCCCGTATGCCCAAACTAGCCCCTTTATTTCACTATATAAATCTTTTCATTTAAAAAAACATTATTAAGAATTCCCAACACATACGACATGCATAACGGTGATATATATATATATATATATATATATATATGTTGCAGGCACTTTGCTACCTCAATATTGAGAAACTAATCATCCCATCTGTATCAGAAAAGTCGATAGAAAGTTGAAAGAAAAAGTATGGATTTGGTGTATTGGATGATGCAATTAAAAAAAAAATAACTAATGAACTACAACGCATTGTTTTCAAAAGAAAAAAATAAACTATAACACATTGATGTTCCATGACGCTGTTAGACTACAAAAGATTCCCTTCCTTGCAACAAATGGACCAAACATTAACAAGGGGTATTTTGATTTATATTTAGGTTTCCATTAAATGAAAATAGTAAAATTTAAACTAATTGCCTATTGTGTATGGATTCGTTAACTATATTTTAGTTTAAATTATGCTTAACTAATTAATTGAATATGAATTGAAGGAGCAATTGATTAAGAAGAAGAAATGTCTGATAAAGAAGAAAAAAAAAGAAGAATATTTCATTGAAAGTCAAGAAGAACAAGAAGTGTCTTGAATTCATTAGGTGTTGATCATGCAATGTTATGTTAGAAGATTTGCTTCATATTGTGTACGATTAATGCTTGATTATATTGAAGATTTTTTTTAATTTTGTTGTAGCTAAAAGAGTAGAGCACATAAGAGCCACACGTACTACACATTCTTGTTCCTAAGCTACTATATATTAGCATAATAGGTACTTAATTAGAATAGGGAGATGTTTACATGTTATAGTCTTAATTGTGTTCAATTTTATTTGAATTATGATTGTATTCAATTTCATTTGAATTGCCATGAGGTGGAATTGGAGTCAATTGGTTAACAAAGATGATTACACCAGTAGCTACCGTTAGCACGTGCAATGCATGTGCCCGCTAAATTCGTTAATACTATTAAAAAAAAATAATCTATTGTCGGTGTTATTTTTCTTTTTCTTTTTATCACCCTTTTCCTCCACTTCTATCTCCTTGTTGGACACAAAATTAATCGAAATAATGCAACTATAGTAGTTTCTCTAAGGAAGCTAGCTACTCTATAATCCACTCGTATTGCTTTTGTCAGTTATGAATACGAATAGATTGTGGTAGCTTCATTCCTTAGTTGTCTATGATTTTTTAGTAATTGAAACAAAATAATGAACAAATGGAGAACATATAAAGACAAATGTTCTCTCAAAAGTTGTATCTTAATAAAACAAAGATTTAAAGCTACACAAGAAATTTTTATTTAAAATTTTTTTTGTACAACTATGAAACAAAAATGAACAAACGGAGAATATATGAAGACAAATGTTTTTTCAAAAGTTGTATCTTATAAAACAAGCTACTCAAGAAAATATTATATAAAACAAATTTTGTACAACTATGTAATGAGGTTTAATATTTAAGTAATCTGATTAGATATATTTACGGGTATAAAAAGTAATCCAATGTTTTTATCCTAAATTTGGCACGTGATGCTAAGTTAGAGTAAAAATTTATTTTTTTGATTAATTTATAATAAAAATTAACTATTATACGATTGTTTATTATTTACTGTATTTATAATTATAAAATATCAAGTATTATAATGAATAATTACCATATAATTAATTGCAATACCAATCCAGCAATTTGTGTTGTAGAAATTTTGTTGTTTTTTTTTTATAATGGACTCAAAAAAAAGAAGAAGAAGAAGATAGAGGTGCTAGTGCGCGTCGCGTGCACCCGGAGCGCTTAGTGGGCGTGTGCGCTACGCATGCCCACTAGGAGCGTTAATACAATTAAAAAGATTTTATTTTTTTCCATTTTTACTTTCTTCCTTCCCCTTTTTTTATCTCCTTAGCTTATTAAGTATATAATAATGTTGTTTTAATTTATAGGATTCATGACAAAAAAATTGTTGAAATGCCTTTCATTGTTGTCCATTTTGCTCATAGATGTAAAGGGATGTGTAGAAAGCTTATGGTTGCTATTGAATTTTTAATTTACTTAATTTCTTTTTAAAATTATTTTTTATAAGTAATTTACTTTTAATTTCCTTTCTCGCTTAAATTAAGTCGTCATACACGCATATTGCACGCGATCTCGTATGCCCAAGCTAGATCCTCCTTCGCCGCCATCGCCACTCCCAACGCCACCACCTTGTTGCTAGCCTCCTTCGCACCCCAAACCTACCCAGCAATCGTCGCCCAACCAACCATCCATCTTCTTCGAAAATCGCCATTGCTAGGGGGAGGGATTTGGACTTTTGGTTAGGGATTTGGACGGTTGTGAGGTTTTAATAAAAATAATAATAATAAAATCATTATCATATTTTAAATATTTAAAATTAAAAGTAATTGTGTTTATCTTCTAAAAAATAACCAAACACACCAAAGACAGTTTTTCAGAATGCAACCAAACACTAGAAAGAAAATATTTTTTGAAAAATGACTCATTTTCAGAAAATATTTTCCAGAAGCCATTTCCCAGCTTTCCAAGTTCATGGAATATGAAAGTAATTACCTTGTGAGAGTTAGGGTTATATGTTAAGTTAGTTATATTGTACAATTTATTTAAATTTCCTTAATACAAGAAAATAAATACGTAAATAAAAATTATTTATATACATGATCATATACTATTTTATATATGTATAAATATGTTCTTGTTGTTGTTGTTATATATTGATATTGATTATGGCAAAATTATAATATTGAATAGTAATATAAGAATATCTATGAAAGTCAAGGTCTAGTAATCATATTACTTCAAAATCCTATTGACAATACATAATATAAAATTAGTAATTACATAACTTAAACCAAATAATATTATATAATATTAGCATACTCATATACCAAAGACCTTGTGGTCTAGTGGGATCCAGTTTACACTCCCACATGGAAGGGAGTGAGTTTGAACCTTAAAAAAAATACGTTATCTGTATTTTGGTATTAAAAATGAATGATTACTACACCAAAAAGATTATTTGATGGCGATTTTAGACAAATGTGAGAATTGTTGACCAGAATTGCATTTAACGGCGGTTTTGAAATCACCGCTAAATATAAGGTAGTTTACTTTACTTTTAGCAACGGTTCTCTAACCGTCACTAAATATAACTATTAGTTTATTCCGTTAAATTTTAGTGGCGGTTATTAAGTGTCGCTAAATATTTTTCTTTATTTATTTTTGAAATATTAGAGGCAGTTAAAAAGGTGGAATTAACTCTAAAAAAAATTTAATAAATTTGTCAAAATTTCTTTTTGTATTGTAAATATCACCATTTTCAATTCTTGGCTTGTCAAAAGGGTCATTTCCATATCTTTTTCCTATCCATGCTATGTTGAATTGGAATTCATAAGGAATATATGATCTCCAAATTAATAAATAGAACGAATTGTAATTTCTTCAAACCAAGTACTGTAATTTGTGACTCAATTCATATCTACCAAACAACTTGTAAGATGGTCTAGGATCAAGGCTTAATCCTCCTCCCAACAGGAAAACTAATCAACAATCTGTACGCAATACAACTTCAAGTAACGTATCAATTTTAAACAATTTTTTCCCGTATAAATTTATTCATATATATATACTAGTATTTGTACGCGCGTGATACGATCCCACATCGGCTCCACAAGAGATTGTGGAGTGGTACTTAAGTTGGGGCCAAACCTCCACTCATGAGCTAGCTTTTGTGGTGGAGTTAGGGTCTTGGCTTGAGTACCGTATCATTGGTGCTTTCATTGAGAGGCCGGAGTGTGGTGGAAAGGGCTACCCGGTCCTTGATAAGGTTCAAAGGGAACCGAGAAGAGTCCGGAGTGAAAGCTATCCAGAGTGAAGTCATCCACTCTTCCGGTGCCGGCCTAGCGGAGGGGGCGACCTAGAAAAGGGCTACCTGGTGCTGAGAAGAGTCCGAAGTGTGAGCTGTCCAGAGTAAGCCGCCGCGGACGTCGGCTTCTCAAGGGGTGGGCAATGATATGATCCCACATCGGCTCCACAAGCTCCACATCTCAAGGGGTGGGCAATGATATGATCCCACATCGGCTCCACAAGCTCCACAAGAGATTGTAGTGGAGTTAGGGTCTTGGCTTGAGTACTGTATCAGCGCGATGCGTGAAAGTTCATGCCCAATATTAAAACATTTATAAATATAAATAATTAAAATTTTTAATTCGAATTATATATACAGAAATAATATATGTATTTTATACACACACATATATGATTTACCATTCATAGAAATTTAATCAAAATATAATTAACCATTAAATTAATTATATAATGATTTTAATAAAATGGTAATTACGAAATAGGAAAGTGATATGATAGAGATAGGTGTATGATAATAATGATAGAGTTAAAAACTAACGGTGTAAGGATAGTTTTGTATAACAAGATTGTAGTAGGGACAATTTTGTCTAATAACATTGAAATGCACAACATTTAAAGTAAAATGTATACATTTATTAGCATACTAAAAGAAGGACATAAATCAATGATATAACCTTGATTGAGACTTATTATGTGTTTAGATTAGATTTAGATATCTATAAGTTAATTTATTTTTAAAATTATAGTTTTTAAAAAAGTAATTATTAAATAATAAAATCATTATAATCGATAAACTATTGTTGGTAATTTTGGCAATTTAGTGTATGATACCGTGAAAATGAAAGCCCATGAAAACGTAGTATGGGCCCCTACAGACAAGCATAGCCCATAACCTCCTTCACTCTAAATCTTATTTTCTCCTCCACTGCTCACTAGGGTTTTAGGATTAGGCTCCACATAAAATCCCCATTCTCTGCCGCTTTAGCTAGGGTTTCCAGTGTTACTCTCTGCCATTCTCGCTTTTTATTCCCCATGGATTCTTGTAACTAGCCTTCCTTGATTATTGAGAATCTCCGGTAAAGCTTCGAGCGGTGATACATATATCAGTGTCGGAAAAGTATTCAGAAATGGCGACCATGAACCCTTTTGACCTTCTGGGTGACGATGACAACGAGGATCCATTGCAGCTCCATGCTGCTCAGCAGCAGAAGCTGCCTACTCCAGCCTCGGCTCCCAAGAAGACTCCTGGTCAGGCTCCGGCGAAGCCTAACTCCGCCGCCGCCAATGCCAAGTTGCCTTCCAAGCCTCTTCCTCCTTCCCAAGCTGGTAATTCCCGTTGCCGATGAGATGAAGTGTTCAAACAAATCATCTTAATTGGATAATTCGTATTAATAAGATCTATAGTCAATGCACAGATTATGTGTTTATGTATGAGAAAAAGGATATTTTGTAGTGTTTCTACTTCAAGTTGCTACTCATGGTTTTAATTGTTTGCACTTTGCAGTAGATCGCTGTTATTATCCTTATAAATGCTAATCGTCTTTAGTAGTTACTATTTGGTATCATCTAAAGAAGGCTAGTATGTTTGATAATGTTTTTGTGCGTTTTAAAAAAAATATGAACTTCTGTGTATATATATATTTATGTATGTTTCTGTATTCAGTTTGCATCCAAAATTTGAACATTTACAGATTTATCCATTGCATGTACTAAAATTCCGGGTTGGTCATGTTTTTGCACGAATGATAGTAAGATGATTTCATTCCTTAATGTGCTAATATATTCTGAACAGTGAGGGAAGCCAAAACTGAATTTCAGCGGGGACGTGGTCCACGTGGAGGTGGGCGTGGTGGTCGGGGACGTGGGTTCTGTCAAGATTCTACTAACAATGAGAATAATTATGGCAACAACAATGGTTTTGCTGGTGGTTATAGACAATCTGAAGATGGAGAAGGTGGAAAGCCATTTGAAAGGAGAAGAGGCTATGGTGGAGGTTATAGACAATCCGAAGATGGAGAAGGTGGAAAGCCATTTGAAAGGAGAGGAGGCTATGGTGGAGGTTATAGACAATCTGAAGATGGAGAAGGTGGAAAGACCTTTGAAAGGAGAGGAGGCTATGGTGGACCTAGGGGTGGCTTCCGTGGTGATCGCCGTGGTGATCTAAGCAATGGTGAAAAAGCTGATGGGGAATATCCTCGCAGGGTGTATGAACGCCGTAGTGGAACAGGGCGTGGGTATGTGCATCATGCTTGAATTTATTATCATATAGTGCTTTTTAAGTTTTTCATACTTCTGATATGTACTAATATGCCCTGTTTTTCAGGAGTGAAATTAAGCGTGAGGGTTCTGGTCGTGGAAACTGGGGAAGTCCTACAGATGAGATTGCTCCGTATGTAATGCTATTTAGTTTTTCATATTTTTCATTAGATCCTTGAATGTGTCACTCTCTCTATGTCCTGATTGGTTTGTTGGATTTGTTTAATGAGCATTAACTCAACAATTTTTTCCTATAAAGTATATTAACAGTAGGAAATAGAACTTATTTATTTGCAATCTGCAGTAAAAGTTCTACTTTGCACAAGAAAGTGAATTTTGAATGTAAAAAACTTGCACCAATTCCACACATTTGAATGTTAACTAGGCAGTTTTGAATTTGAGGTTAAAACCATCAAAAGCATAAACAGGAGAGACAAAATTGTCCAAAGCCCATTTTGAAATTATTCCAAAGAAAAAATTGAGCCAAAAAAAAGATTGTACCTCAATTAGTAAACAAACCAAACAAAATGTGATGGAGGCTGTAATATTGTGCTTATATGGTTTTGTTTAAATATGGTTTGTTCTTAATTCAGTGAAGCTGAAGAGCCCATGAATGGAGTTGTTAATGATGTTGTGAACACTGATGCAATTGAGAAGCAACATGGGCAAGAAGATGCTGGAGATGCCAAGAAGGATTCTCCATCGGATGAACCAGAAGTAAAGGAGCCCGAGGAGAAGGTAACATTTGGATAAGATCTGTCTCTAATAAAGAATTTCTCCATAAAGTAAATAAATGAAAATTGTTTAATGCATTAGCTTTTACTGTTTCTTCCAAAATAAATAGAATTGAATAAGTTTTAAATCATTTTCCCTGGTATACTAGTTGCTAGAGGCGTAAGTTGAGGAATCTTCCTAGTATATAGAAAATCAATTTTCAATGAAGTATAACAAACTGTTTTTATACATAAGCAAGCAGTGCCTACCTATTTGTTAAAATGGTGGGCTTGCCATTTCTTCTCAACTCTCAAGGAAGTTTTTCTATTTTTACTAAATTTTGTGCTCTATTCCCTATCCCTCATATAGAGGGGTAAAGCTACTGATTGACATCGTTGCGTGCATGTATTGGGAGTCTCATTGTTTGCATTTAGGCTTGTAATAGTTACAGATTCCCAAGAAGTAAATGTTACCTAATTGTAATGAAACATAGTTTTTTTTATCAATTATTTGATCATCATCTGTTTTCTATCATTTCATTCTGTAATCTTAAAATATCAGTTTGGGCAGGTTGGTTACCATACCTAATTTATGCTTTAGAAACCTTCCTTATCTGTAATATAATTTTGAGTTCGCAATGTCTACTTCATTGTTTTCATATTTGCATTATTTAGATGACATTGTTTTATGTTAAATAAACTGTACTAATCTGACATTCATGTCCATTTCTTTGACTTGGTAGGAGATGACTCTGGATGAGTATGAGAAATTGTTGGAGGAGAAGAGAAAGGCTCTTCTGGCATCAAGGCCTGAGGAACGTAAGGTTTGCTTAGACAAGGAATTTGAATCCATGGCACTGTTGGCAAATAAGAAGAATGATGATGAGGTCTTCATTAAGTTGGTGAGATTTCTGAGATCCTTAATCTTTTTCTGTCTTCATTTTATTTTGGTGCAATGAATGCTTGTTGATGGAGGTTTTGGGATCGTATTGGTGATTGTGTTTAATTGAGCAACTGGCACTCTGGCAGGGATCTGAAAAAGAAGATAAAAAGAAAGAGGCCGGAGAAAAGGTCAAAAAGGTATATTCCTTCTTCTTACTCCATATTTGTCGATGCACTTCACTTCACCCATTATTTCCTCCCTACTTCCTGCCCACAATGTCACTTGATTCAGTAGTCTTTAAAATTTTCAATGTGTGGCATTGGCATAAATGCTGTATTTGGTTATATTTTTAGGCATTTTGCATTTAGATAGTCTCCCCTTAAACCTAAGTGTATAAAAAGCATGTGAATCATGGTTTATTTCACTGGAATGCATTGGATTTTCATATTGTACTAGTTTTTTAAGCCTTTAATCTTGTCAATTCGGAACTTTGACGGTCTGTAACCTTACTAAAATATTGTTTCATCACTGCAGACAAAAAGTATAAACGAATTTCTGAAGCCTGCTGAAGGTGAAATGTACTATCGCCCAGGTGGCCGAGGCAGGGGTCGGGGTCGTGGCAGTGGCAGAGGAGGGTATGGTGGAAACAATACCAGCAGTTTTGGAACCCCATCAATTGAAGATGTCGGTCAGTTCCCTACCTTGGGGTCAAAGTGAGGGAGGGAGCAAGCCATTCCTGCCAAGCTCTCAATTTTTGCCCGAAAAGGCAAAAGATATCTGCAGGAGTCATGTTCCTGTATTATCACTGTTACAGTAGTGTAAATTTAGAATTCATCTGGGGGTTCCTTTCCTCAGTAGTAGTATTGTTAAACTACTCAACATTCATATCTTTTATCTGTTAGGAGTTCAATTTTGATCTGAGTTTTGATTTGGAAGCAATTTTGTTTTTGAAATCATGGTTTTAAGTTTAATATTATTGCAAAATTCTTATTAGTCTATGCTCTAATCATGAACAATTGCCCCTACTGCTATTCTAGTTTATGCTTCCAACTCAATTGACTTTGCAGAGAGGCATATGGTATTTAACATTATTTCTCAACATTTTGGGACCTTTTTGTACAAATGCTGTTCACAATTTTGAATGGAAGGAGAAAGAATTTGGTGATTTAAACAAAGTTCTGAAGTAAAAGATAAAAGGCAATAAATGCCAAACAGTTTAATACTTCACAAACCACTAAAAACAAAGGAGATCCTCCTAGTTTTACATGCCAAGCAATACAAGGAATCTCTCTTCAACTTGAGCAGCAGCCTGATTTTTGGTTGACAGGTTGTCCACGGATCTGCACAGTAGGAGGTCGTGCATTGCTTGCTGGTTGACTTGCCATTCTACAAAACCAAAGTTCGGGATCATTACCATTAGTATTATTTGATGCTGAAGGAATGTTGCAGATTTGAAAGTCTGTGTCACATTACCTGTCTTTGATTGTCGCGGCCATGGCCATGAAAGCTTGCTCCACATTAGTTGCATTTTTGGCACTTGTCTCCATGAAAGGTATGCCTATTTCATCAGCAAAAGCCTACACCAGAAGAAGAAAACTAGTGATGTTATATTGATGCTGATAAACTTCGTAGGCAGGTTCAGATTGTGCCAAATTCTCGGTCTCAAGATAGAAGGTGAAATAAATTCTAATATTACCTTTGCTGTCTCATAGGAAACAACCTTCTGTGCTGTTAGGTCACACTTGTTCCCAACAAGAAGCTTGTTTACATTCTCACTAGCATATCGGTCAATTTCACTCAACCATTGCTTGACATTGTTGAAACTCTCTTGATCAGTCACATCATAAACCACCTGATCGGAATTCCATCAGATCATCAATATACCAAAATCATTATATATAGCAAATAAAGTAGAGAAGCAATATGGAAATGGCAATGCTTACAATTATGCCATGAGCCCCACGGTAATAGCTGCTGGTAATTGTCCTAAAACGTTCTTGGCCAGCAGTATCCCACTGCATGCACCAAGTGAAGGAGAATAAATATTAGGCTTAAAATCGAAACAAGTGGATAATTTACAAGAAAGCAAGTGAATATGAAGAGAAATTGGGGATGTGAGATTTATGGATAGTAATAGAAAGAGTAAGATAGATGCAAGTGATTATGGAGCAAATTGTGTGCATGTGGTGGGGGGGATGGAGGGAGTATCCAGAACATTGTACAAACAACAACCAGGTTCCGTTAGTCCAAAAAGACATCTTACAATTTGGAGTTTAATTGTCTTCCCATCCTGCTCCACTGTGCGGATTTTCTACATTAAAAGAATTACAATGTTAAGACCTTCCATTCTAATACCAGGACAATAAGAAAGCATACTTGCATAATTGGGAAATAACTTACAAAGTCCACTCCAATGGTACTGATGTAACTTTCAAGATAGGAATCGTCCTGGAAAACCAAATTAGATAAAATCAAAAGAATAATACATTCTTAGATCAAAAAATGTTAAGTTGTGCATTTAGCCAACCAAAACTACATAAAAGGAAAATAGAATGGCAATCAGTGAGCTATATCATATAGGCACACGTGTATTTTGTTGAGTTCATTAATATGGATATTGCTTAAGCTTTGGATATTCAGGAATATGGATATTGCTTAGCTTTGGATATTGCTTAACTTATGGACATTAAATCATTAATACGGATATTGCTTAAGCTTTGGATATTCATGGATATGGATACTGCTTAGCCTTGGATATTGCTTAACTTATGAATATTCATCACAATAAGCTTACATGATTCATGAATATGGATATTGCTTAGCTTTAGATATTGCTTAACTTATGAATATTCATCACAATAAGCTTACGTGATTCATGAATATGGATATTGCTTAGCTTTGGATATTGCTTAACTTGTGAACATTCATGACAATAAGCTTACGTGATTCATGAATATGGATATTGCTTGTGCACGCGCACGCGCGCGCGCACACACACACACACATACATATATATATATTGTTGTTTTCAACAAATTAATGTAGGATTGTAGTGCAATCATAATAACCTTAAGACAGTGTGCAATTAGAATCCTCCAGACAAATTTTGTTTTTTGTTTTTTTTTTTTTTTGTTTTTTGTTTTTGTTTTTGTTTTTGTTGAAGTGAAAAAAACAGCCTACAATAATTTGTCAAAAATAGCAACCCGGCAAACATATTAAAATGGGAAAATGCACTCAAACAACTAATTCAACCAACATGAAAACAGTCTGGGAATGAAGAACTTACAGCAAATCTCAGAAGAAGACATGATTTTCCTACACCAGAATCTCCTATAAGCAAAAGCTTAAAAAGGTAGTCGCTGCACATAAATACATTTCAAAAAAACATTTGAGTTCAAGTCAAAAATAAGCTTAAAATTGCTACTTATTTTAAAACCAAAATTTAGAAGTACAGTTATGTGGGACAATAATTATATTGCAGGTTTCCTTTATCACTCAGGCTTCAATGTGTTGATCCAACACATCATTAAAACATATACGCAAATTTCTTCTGGTATCAAAGCCACTATTTTTTGCTATAGCTACCATTAATATTTTCTGCTTTTTCTTGGCCAGCTATTTTGAAGTCTGAATTTTGATCTCGAATTATGAAAAACCAAAAGCGCTTAGTAAACATTCCAGTGCAAAGTAAAATTGTCATAACTCTTCCAAACCAGTAAATTCAAGATTATGAAAGACATCAACAACAATAATGGAGAAACCAAACTCTGAAGCTCTCTCAATGAGTATAAATTAGGATAGTAGCAAACACAAGCTTGATGTCTGAACTCGAGGACCAACAGTATACACCTAACTGATCATTGAAGGAAATTTGATGTGGGGCAAATCCACTAAATTTGTTACTTTAATATTGATATAAATAAATTGCATGTACTCCTAAGTGCCAGAACACTCACTCACAGATAGAGGACAACACTGCCAACTTAAAGTGTAGATAGAGTGACAGAAGAACGAACTGCTCATTAGTCATTGCCCCATTGTTTATAGTCAAGGCCAACAACACACCTTAACCAAAAGTTAAACAAAAAATGGAAGCCGAAACAGCCACTAGCTAATTAATAGAGAAATACGTGCTGTTGTTTTAAATGCCTAGGCAAAAAGAAAGCTCCAAACTGCACCGCACAACAAAATACTGGCTCAGGAAAAAAGAACTGGTATAAGATTAAGATTAATATCTGAAGACATGAACTTTAATTTCTAGTGTGGATAAAAATGAAAATGAAGAGGAAAGAAAAAGGGGAAAATGGGAGAGAATAATCACCCATCCTATCAAATATTCTGCTCTCCGAAAATGAGAAGAAAATAAGGAGAAAATTGTCCATTCCTTTTTCAAGACGTATTATGCATGATTAACTAGCTCTTCTCTACTTCTCAACCGATACCCCATCTCGACTTCTCAATCCCCTCTCTCTGTTTCTTCTCATTTTCTTTCTTTACATCCAATCACAAGTTTTCTGATCCATTTTCCTTTCCCTCCTATTTTCTATCCCATTCCTTTCTACCCTTCCAAAAGCAACATAGACCAGACAATATGGGAGGGAACACCAAGTAGTTAAACATGCTTGACCAACAAAAACATCTCCAAAAACTACAGTCACTAACCATCCTGATTGTCAGCTGATCCCAGTGATATTTTTCTCAAATACTGGAAATTGAGGTCTTAAAGTATCAATTTACAGTCAAATACCTAAAATCAAAACAATTAGTCATCTGATTCCAACTCTGAACTGAGGTTTTTTGTTCTCAAATACCAAAAACACATACAAAATTCAACCAAGTTTGCTGACCAGCTTACATATAGAGATCGAAGTCTAAGGTTAGCGGAACAAAAATCGAAGGAAGATAGTCAAACGGATCTATACCATACTATTAAACAGGTTTGCTCAATTAACCTACACAAATCGAGAACAAATCTACAACCAAAAGCCCTCGAATTTCCAGGATATTCACCAAGTGAAACCAACAAGTAATCTCGCGAAAAAACCTATCACAGATCTATTAGAAACTAATCGAATAAGCATTAAAAATCAAGCTTCTAACAAAAACTTAGATTACATAGGATCACTTGACCCGACAGAAGGTTAGATGACTTACTACTCTGGATTCATGGCCGGTGTAAGCTTCGAGATCGGTAGGATGCGACAGAGAGATAAACGTGGCCGGAGAGTTGGACGGAGTTTGAGTTTTCCGGAGAGAGTATTCAACCAGATTTGGAATAGTCGCCGGAAATTAAAATGTCAAAAATGTGATGAGCACGTCCCTTCTTAAAGACGCCCAACCTGTAGAAACTTTGAAGTTTCAGGCAATGACGTGGCAACTACGCTACAAAACTGCCGCGTGTTCCCACTACAGCACATTTGCTAAAATTGGCTTCTTTCTTGTATAAAATTGAAAATTCTCTTGTCTACATTATGAATCTTGAACAAATTTTAATGTTGAATGTTGACCATGTTGAAGTTGAAGTTCCAAGTTTCCAACCAATAAAATTTTACTTAGTTGGTAAGTATTGAGATGCCTTTGATTAACGGAAAAAATTGTAAATTTATTGACTGAAATAAATAAAAGTTAGGAGGTGCAGGTGTTTCTCGTATTTCATAAGAAAAAAAAATTTCATTAATTTAAGAAACTCCATTGAGACATTTTTATTACAAATACGAGTTCTAATGGAGTTTTTCTTAAAATGTACAAGTTTTAAAAAGTGTATATTTTTTGTTCACTCCACTCAACTTTTGCTCATTTCAGTCACTAACTCAAATTTGTAACTACTATTTGAATGTGCGCTTTAAATGAACCACAATAAAATAGATCAATGTGCCAAAGGTCTTGTGGTCGAGCGGCATAGCTGTGACTTCTCAAATAAGATGTCTCTTTGTGCTTCGTCAATAGTACTCAAAAAACAAGTAAATCAACGTTGTTTTGAATCTTGTTGTTTCCAAACTAACTGTCCAAAAGTAAATCAACGTTGTTTTGAATCTTGTGGTTTCCAAACTAACAATCTGAAAGTAAATCAACATTGTTTTGAATCTTGTGGTTTCCAAACTAACTGTCCGAACAACTTAGTTAAGTTACCTCATAAGTATCAAGATACTTCTAGTAGATTCCAAACTAACTATCAGACCAACTTAGTTAAGTTACCCCATAAGTATAAAGATATATGATTTACAAGAAAACACACACCAGGTTTACACCTTGTGATCAATTCAAACCAATAAGGCAATAGACAACTCCCATGAATAGTCTGGGTCAAACTTGAAACATTGTAATTATCAAGTCGATTGTCCAACTAACTCGGTTGGGTTACCTCTCAAGTATCAAGATACTAGTATTTATATGCGCGATGCACAAAAGAAAATGTCTACCATTGATTCTTAATGTTAAAATTATGATTATATTAAAATAATTTAAAATGACACTTTTTCCCCTGTGTTATTAAAATGACACTTTTTTCCCCTATGTTATGTGCATATAGCACTTTTTCCCCCTGTGTTATTAAAGTGGCAATTTTTCCCGCTGAAATGTTAAATTGACATTGTTACCCTTAAAAATAATTATTTCATTTATTTTTCTTCTCTAACAAATTATTATTTATATGTATGGATGATAACGATTCGGTTCGAACCTAACCAAACACTGTAGCAATCATACCGAAATAGTATGGACGGTTCTGGTTACGATTCAGAACCAAAAAATTTAAAATTAAATAATTGTTGAACCGTGAACTGGAACTTAACCACAGTCATATATGGTGAAAATGATCAAACACTTATTTTGATAAATCGGTACGGTTCGGTTCTAATTTCGATTTTGAACCGCCAATCAAAACTTATGTATTTATTTATTTATGTTTATAATTTTATTTCTTATTTAAAAATAGTCTAAATTTAACAATTATTTATTTTATTTTTTCGGTTCTGAATCGTAATCGTAACCGTCTATACTATTTAAGTTCAATTGCTACAGTGTTCGATTAGGTTCGTATCGAACCGTGATCTTTCATAAATTTTTCTCCAAAGGGATTTTTCCTTAGGGTTTTAATGAGGTAACTAGTTTAAAACAATAATACACATACATCATGTACTCTTTTTCTCAACTAAGTTTTTTTCACTGAATTTTTCTAGTGAGGTATTTAACGAGACATGAGTATGGTATAGTACGTAATGTTAAAAAAGAGAAAGATGCAAATAAATATTTAAATAGACAAACCACAAAAATCCTGAAAATTACGCACTAAATGTTTATGATTGATTTATGATTTTACTCTTTTCTTTATGTAAGTTTTTTTCCATCGGATTTTTCTTAGCTTAATGTTTTTAATGAGAAAACCCCGTATAACACATGTTTAAAAATATATTATGTACTTTTTTCATTGACTAGATTTTTCCCACATAATTTTTTTTAGCTAAGTTTTTTTTTCTTTTCTTTTAACGAGGCATGAGTATTAGGTGATAATGGCTAATAAGGAATGTTATGAAGACTTTACAATTTGTGGTCATTATCCAATAGTCCACTACCCTCCGTTGTCTTAGTGGGTTAGCTGTCTTTTTAATTTTCAGGATTCTATTATAAGTTGTATGAATGATTCATTTACTAAATTAATGAGAATGATACGTGTAAGTAAATTTTTTCTCTCTCCGTCTATTTCGTATTGTGCTATAAGGTTTTCACCTACTATCAATCACACAAAAGAACATCGAAGTTTATAACATATAGAAATACTTTTTAACTCATATTATGTGTTTAATTTTGATTGGTTGTAAACTTGTAATTCATTCTTTATAGTTGACATTTTTATGATCAAGATATTCTAAAAAATTTCATTAAATATGATTTAAAAAAAAAAAACTATAAACCTAACGAAAAAACGAAGGGTGATAACTTCCGCTTGAGGTCATAAACCCAGTACATTTCTCGGCTTGATTCCCGCCGGCGCGATCATGTACCGATCTTCCAGCTCCGGCCGGCTCTCTCAGTCCCCTCCACGCTCCTCGCCGTCGTCTCTATTGCCTGCACGTTCCTCTCCCAATCTCAAATTAACGTTAGCCGGCGAGCTGCCCACGTTCAACCCCCGATCTTATATCGCCGCGAAAGAGAGAGACCGCGTAAGATTTGCGGAGAACGCCGTCCATCTCATCCCACTCATACTCGTCTTGTCTGTTATCGTATTGTGGCTTTTCTCTGATCCAGGTATCCAGAGTTTCATCAATTTCAACGGCCCTCTTGCTTGATTATTATTCCATTCGATCAAATTAGTGTTGTGATTTGTGAATTTTAAATTTGTTATGTTTTGTGTATATACGGCTAGATATATGAAGTTCTTTTTATTTTATTTTATTTTATTTTATTTTGGTAGGATTATTTTAGAGTAAATATGCGGTGTATTGTGAGATTCTCCAATTAGACTGAGAGTCGTGGAAGCTTAAGTTACTTTATTTGTGTGTGCGCACTTGAAATGGTAAAGTCTTTTGCTTTGATATGATCAATTGATCATGTAGCTCTGAATTCAATAAAGGCTTAATGCTGATCCATGCTTTATTTAAAATTAAAATGGACCAAGGCCTTGATCATTACTGGGAAGTATTTACAATAAAGAAATTGATGATAACAGAGGACTATGATAAGTTAGAAGTTACTTAGAGGTAGAGACAATGAACGGACAGCTCCCGTGCCTTCCGGAGCGAACGTGGGTGGACCTGGACCGTTAAACGGACAGAGAAAGACCCCGTGAACTTACCAAAAAAAAAAAAGAGACAATGAAAGGGGAGTATTGAAAATTCAGTTGCCACTCTCATGTTTGAAGTCTTCGTATTTTCCTTAAATTCTAACTTGGATTTGCTTAAATTCCTATGTACTTTGCTCACTGTTGACCTTGACATATCCTAATTCCTACAATAACAAACAACTACTAGCTAGTGATGCACTACTCATAGCCTTTTATGTGATGTGAGAGCATTTGCTTTGACATGTAATTTTAAAAGTTTGGCTATTGTATTTCAATCTTTAAGAAATGCCTTATCCAAGAAATAACATTTTTCTTTTGGATGCTTGAGGAAAGGCCGAAAGGGAAAGGACAAAGAAAAAGGAGTAAAAAAAGGGGATAAAAGGCTACTTTGATAACATATTCTTTTCATAATGGTGAAGAAATGAAAGAAAAAAAATGGAATGGAAATCTGACTCATGGCCACCCTTTGCTTCACCTGACAGCCAAAGCATACAGTCTATTTGTGGCAGGAAATACAATCTCACTGCTGATGTCACTGTATAAGTGCATGGGGCCATGGGCAATTGTCAAAGGACACTAGAGCATTATGGACTATTTTCCAAAACAAGGCGATTAGCCCATTCCAAAATTTCAATGTATTTAGGTAGCCAACCTGCTTCATAGTAGAGCGCTAGATTGATTTAAAAAAAAAAAATATTTCATATGTAGTAATATTTTTCGTTTGTTTTTGCCTCTAACATCCAAACAAATATGAAGATTTCATATGGTTTGAAGTTTAGTCTTGGTGTGGTGACCAAGTACTTTTGATTGATAGGTAATGAACAGAAACCTAAAAAAGCCTTTCTGAAAATAGAGGTAAGGTTGCATACCACTTTCAAACCTGGACCCTACATTTGAAGAACTTCAATATGATTTTGTTTTTTATTAGTTATAAATTTCAATATGCTTTTGTTTATTGAACTCGGATCATGCTGAACCGACTTATACTCACTTTCCTTACATAATTAGTAGGTTCAAACTTCAAGTTGTCTGATCACTAACTGCTTTTTCATGGTTGCTAACCATTTTTGTTGTGGTATCAGAATTCTTTGTGATGGAACTTTTGTCTTGTCATCAACTGTGTAACAATGACTGCATTTGGGTGGGGGGTGTTGTTTTGGTGCCTGTTTACTTGAGGCTTTGACCCAACACCTTTCTATAATTGACAGATGCAGTGGGTAAACATAGTGTATATGCTGTTTAAATCTGTAGCCTTTCAAGCACTATCTATTATTTTGCTATTTTGTTCTGGTTGTGTTTGTGGTTGAGCTGTGGCCTCTGTCCTGTATTCCAACAATACAGTCTTGGTAATGGCTTGGTCTAAAGAATTTATATTATAAAAAAAAAAAAAACTAAATATGGGCCTGTGCTTATCCCTTGTTATGATTTCTTTCACCCTATCAAATCATGGATATATGCACCATAAAGTGTGAAGCATTTTAAGATTTCCTGATAGAACAACTTGCTTTCTTGATTCACATTTGAACTTTCTGGGCTATATATTTCTACACCGTACTGCAATTCATATGGCAAGTAAATGTGATTCAATTTGTTTCCAGATTCAGTTGTGATGTGAATGATAGTAGATTCAATGGTGCAGCGGAAAGAGCAGATTGTTATCAAAGTTGGAGCTGGAGGACACTGATAATCCATAGATTCAGTAGGTAAGGACTGTGCTGGATGACATAGAAGCCCTACTATGCATTTCGATAGACTTCTTATTTGTACTCTTTTACTTCTTTGCTTCTTACTGAGCTTAAAGGCTTATTACACGGAGTAGTATATGATTCATTGTTATTGAAAACACAAATTTTCTTTTACTTCCTTTAGAAAGTTTTGCCCTTTGGGTTTTAGTAGCCAGAAAGAGGCCAGAATCTATATACTCTTTCTGTATCCATCTTTTGTAATTTGGAAGTGTATGTACAGCTGCAATACATAATAGCACAATACTAAACCAAATTGAAATTCTGATGCAAAATCTGCACTATACAATGTTTAATGTCTTGTGTTTCTGTATGTAACCATGAAGTATTTGCTTTGATAAAACAGATAGCTTATTGTGTAACAAAAGTTTGCTAAAATATATAGTAAACTAAATAGCCCAGTTTTCCTACAGAGGCTCACATTCAAAATTTGTATGTTGAAGCATTGGTCCTAGTCTCACCAGCTTAGGTACAATTACATTGTTTCTGATAGAACACACCACTGGATTATCCCACTGCAAGAATGCTCCTACAAGATGTGCGCGTATGGTTAATGGAAAAATACGCGGCCACCTCTCTCTTTCATACTCTCTGAATGCTTCTTCCACAGAAACATTCTTGGACTTGATTGCCTCTGCAAGCTTCTTGGCTAAAACTATGGAGTCCTCCAGGGCACAGCACGCCCCCTGTCCGAGATTGGGTGTCATCGGGTGCCATGCATCGCCAACCAGCACAACCCTCCCGGTAGAAGCAGGAGGACTCGTTGCTGGCCATAGCCAACGATCAACCAAGGGAGTTCTTATGAGCGTTTCATCTGGGGTGTGGTTAATGATGTTTAGCAACTCCGGTGACCAACTTCTGACCAGTTCTTGAGCTTGTTGTCTCAAAATCAATGGATCAGTTATCTTTGGACCTGCCATTACAGATTTTAAAGCTGTTACTACTGTGTACTAACATAAACTTTGATTGACAGTTTCAACTGCCACAAGCCCAAGAATCATAACACATCAGAAAGGGCTCCCCTTATCTGCTAAGATCTGCAGAGTTATAATTGGTGACAATGATACAGGAATGAACTTTTGGATAGTCATACAATGTATACCTGGTGATGAGCTGTTGAAGACAATAAACCAATAGATTTTAGTCTTAGAAATTGGAATGAAACCAGCTCGCACTCCACTTCCATATGTGTACTGTACTTTCTGATCAAACGACTGTCCCTCAGGGTAAGATCCTAAACCTCGAAAACATAGGTGCCCTGCATATGTTGGCTCTGGGAACCCCATCCACTTTGCCACTGGAGACCGGATGCCATCGCAGGCAATCACTATCTGTCAAGAATACTTATGCTCAGAACCGGCCAGCCACACATTCCTAACAGGTATGCTCTAACTCTCTCTACATAGCTTAAACAGAAATTTGCATTGTGTAATACCTTAGCAGATAACCGAGATCCATCCTCGAGCTCCAACATTGTATCACCGCTTTCATGTCTTTCAATCTTTGACAGCCCCGAAGAAAAAGCGATAGTATCTGAAGGCAGCTCATTCATGAGTGATTCCAGCAGTACCTTCCTCTCCACAGCGCGGAGTTCTTGGCTGCTCCAATGCAATAGGGGTTAAGGAACAGGAAACACAGATGAATCTTGGCAGTGAAATATGTAAGAAAGAATATCAATCAGAGAGAACCACTACCTGGGATCCTCTTCCTTTAACGAGAAAGAGCGCAGCAACCTTCCATCTTCTGACCTTATTGCAACCCTGTAAGGCTCATAATATCAGCATGTTCCAGTTCTTAACTCAAACTCAGCTACACTCTTTCATGTAATGAGGAAAACCCGTAACCACTATCTGAAAATGTGCATTGTAAATTTCAATTTGTGACCTTAATTGGCAAAGAACCACAAGAAGGTAAATCAGCCTATTCGAGACTGTGCATGGATTATCTGTCTTGTGTTCCTAGCCGTCAAAAGACCCCAAGAGGTAAATTCCTATCCGAGAGTGTGCACGGATAAACTCCGTCATGTGGCCTTAGCTATCAAAGGATCACAAAGGAATAAACCAATCTAAGTTCACTAGCTCAAACTAAGAAAATTAATAAGTCGTTTTTACTGAGAGTCGAAATTGTAATGTTGTGGTTACCTAGCCTGACCAACTTAGCTAATGGTAGAGAAAGGGACTTACCCTTGAATTTCAAGGAAGTGAGGTCTGACACTATTGCCGACTCCAATGGCGTCCAACACCTTCCACCCATTCTTGGACAAGCCGAGAGAGGTCCCACCAGTCCTCAGAGACTCAGCCTGCTCCAGCACCCGGGTTCGGATCCCCAGCCTATGAAGCGAAACTGCAGTTGCAAGCCCAGCAATCCCCGCTCCCACTATAACTATATCCTCTTTCGCATCTAGATTAGCGGCAATCACAGGACGGGGATTGGCCCTGATCCTAGTTTGGGGTTGGGAAGACGACGATAATGTTCTTGTCCGGAGGCGAAAGGATGTCCGAATTGAGGAATATTGAAGGAGTTGGGCTGAAGAAGTGAAAGCCATGAATGTGCAGTTTGAGTTTGGGGAAGACGACGAGTGACGAGTGGCGGATAATGAAGGGAGAGAGAGAGAGAGAATGGGATATTTGTATTTGGCGCCATATCCATCGTTAATATATGTTGGGGGGCGGCTCAACTTCTTCTTACGTGTCAACACCACTTTCTCATTATTTTGACCGATGACAACACAGGCAAGAATATTCAACCAGAGTACAAATTTGAAGGAGGAAAAAATTATTTTCATAGTATATAGGAAAATGATACATGATTTGTAGGGAGTAAACATCTCGGCATGTATCATGATTTTATTGATAAAAAATAAATAAAATAATAAAAAATGTAGTTTATTAATTTTTTTGAACAAATATGTCCTATAAGTGGGGAGTAAAAAATGAGATAGAAGCTGAGAGTGTGTAGTTTTACTCATACCGATCACTAATGGACGGCTAAGGTGCTTCGATAAGGGGTCAAAAGGCACTAAGGTTGCGGACTTGCGGACTCGAGAACGGTTTGTCGACCACCTTTTGGCGGTCCACTTCGGTTTGCTCAGCCCCTACGAGGTCTATCACTCACTGGTGGGCTGAGATCCGGCACTGGGGTTGTTGGTTGATGCTCCCTTGGCTCTCTTTCAAGGAAAAAAGTTACACATCTCCTTTCCTAATTGGATTCCACTTGATTAAGTCCACCTCTTACTTTAATTATTCTTTGGGTTTGCCCCTATAGCCCCTCACCCACATTCATCAAAGTGTCGGGATCCGAGTTCATAGCTTGTGCAAAATTATTATTGTTGTTGTTTTTTTTTTTTTTGGTAAATGTTATTGTTGTTGTTATCTTGAACTTCAATTGACACATTTTTTATAATATGTTTTAAGACTGTTGGATAAAATTTAATATCTATGTATCACTTATCACTGATGATTAATTATGACTAGAAAATTGAGATCTGTATTACACACAATTTATTTAAAGTAGATTTAATTCATCATGAAGGTGTTAGGGGAGCATCAAGATACAACTACTTACAAAATTATATTTGAACAGTACACCTTAATTCACTTTAATCCAATCTGATTTAAAGTAAATAGTAAAAACTATTCAAACTAATGTCTCAATACAATCACTCGCATATCAATTTATACAAAATTTCCAACTTCCATGTGCTTTCGTTAGTAATTTAAAATAGAACCTTCTTGTCATTGCCTAATTTTCTTGTTGGGATGTATATGACTAGTCTTTAGTCAACATGCTTTACATATATACCACCTGGAAACATCAGAAAGAGTATCAAAGTTTGCCATGCATTTTAAATACTTTTCACTACCTATTTTAAATGAGTAGATATATAATTGTTTTAAAATTTTTAGAGCTATGGACCAGAGGTAAATTATGCTATGGACACAAGTTCACCTTGCAAAGCGGATCATGTTTATAATTTAGGACTCTATATTCACAATTTTAGATTTCAATATACAAAATTACATTACTCAATATTCACAATTTTGTTATATAGATTCAAAAATTGTGTAATACTGTTGAATATAGACTTATGAAATTGTAAATATAAAGTTATGAAATTGTGAATATAGAGTTTTGTAATTGTGAATATAAAGTTATAAAATTATAAACATATAAAGTTCTAAAATTGTAAATATATAGAGTTCTTAAATTGTGAACATAGACTTGGGTCCATGGCATAACAACCATGTACCAGACCTCCGGACCCGACCAAATTTGATCAAAATTTAATCGGACTGAACTGACTTAGTCCATGAAAAAGGGTCCATGTTGGGCCTAGCTGGTTCAAGTCCAATCATTATTGCGTATGTATGGACCACAGTCTAAAAATAGGCAAATTATACCGTGCACCACTATGTGCACCACGTACCTAAACGACGTCGTTTTGAGCATTGCAAACTAATCGTCCGTTTTTTTAGAAATCACGTTTCCCGTTTCGGCCGGTCTCTGTATTTATGTTAATATTCTGTGTATTCCAGACAATCATTCTGTGTATTCTAGGCAACTGTTCTGTGTATTCTAGGCAACCGTTATGTGTATTCATGTTAGTAACACATGTTGTGATGTGTTTGTGCATTCGAATGTTTAGGAGGATGAGTTCTGTGTATTTTCTGTCAATATTCTGTGTATTCATGTTATTAACACAGGTTGTGATGTGTTTGTGCATTCGAATGTTAGGAGGATGAGTTCTGTGTATTGTGTGTCAATATTCTGTGTATTCTGGGCAAACATTCTGTGTATTCTAGGCAAACGTTCTGTGTATTCTAGATAATGATTATGTGTATTATAGATAATGAATTTCCTGGAGTTATTCGCGTCCGCGTTCACTAACACCAAAATGACGCCGTTTTACGTACGTGGTGCACATTGCTATGTGCACCATGGTGCAGGGTATAACGATTGCTAAAAATACATAAAAGACATTATTTTAATTCATAAAATACTTTATTCTAACACGAGTATGTACTATTCTAACTTATAAAATACATTATCTTACTCAAAAAATGACATGACATTATTTTAACATATATAAAGTACACTATTCTAACTCATAAAACACATTATCTTACCAAAAAATGTTCATTATTCTAACACGCGCACAAAATAATATTTTTTTAACATAAAAACAATGTCATTTTGGATCGTGATCCACACAATAATTTGCGGCTCAAGTCTACCTCTATTTGTCACATATGGTATATTATATTCATCTATGTTTTCTGTTTCTTAATCCTCTGATCTTACATTGGAGTAGCCAAGAACTCCGGGCTGTGGAGAGGAAGGTTCTGGCTAATGAGCTAGCTACCTCCAGATACTATCTCTTTCTCTTCCGGATCGGACTCTCAAAGATTGAAAGACATGAAAGTGGTGACACATTGTTGGAGCTTCAGGATGGATCTTGGTTGTCTGCTAAGGTAGTATTACACAATGCAATCAAGTTTCTGTTTAAGCTAAGTATAAAGAGTACCCTGAGGGACTTACACATATGGAAGGGGAGTGCGTACGTGCTGGTTTCTTTCCAATTTCTAAACTAAAATCTTCTATTGGTTTATCATCTTCAACAGCTCATCACCAGGTAAACATTATAACTCTGCAGATCTCTTCAATGGGAGAGCCTTTTCTGATTCTTGGGCTTGTGAATCAAAGTAATAGTGTTTGTGTGGAAGAAGCATTCAGAGAGTATGAAAGGGAGAGGTGGCCGCGTATTTTTCCATTAACCATTCGGGCAGGAGCATTCTTGCAATGTGAAAATCCAGTTACGTTGTTTGTTGTATCAGGAACAATGTGGTTGTGCCTAAGCTGGTGAAACTTGGACCAATGCTTAAGCATACAAATTTTGAATGTGAGCCTCTGATCTGTAGAGAAACTGGGGTGTTTAGTTAACTACATTTTGATAGCATAGGAGCATATGTTATAGCAGGTTTCTGTTACACAATAAGCCATGTTGTTGGCAGATTTTTAGTTTCCTCTATTCATAAGTAGTCTTTTTCTTGTCAAATTAATGCATTTTACAATATGACTTTCAAATGCTTAAAATGTATTTACAATAATGACCATTAAAATGCCAATTCACAAGCTAAACATAACAAACTTTTAACAATTAATTGTTTCTTCTAATCAACAATCAACATTAAGTCTAGAACGGGGAGGGATTGAATAATTGGACTTACTAAAGTTTAAAAGTGTTTGTATTAGGTCTTGTACAACGACAACCCAAACAAGAAAAAAATGATAATTTTGGCATTAATACCTATTCAGTCACTTTATTTTGGGCATGATCATTTTTTCATCTTTAATTATTTTACAACGTGACAACTTTCTTTTTAATCGAGAGGAGGTTAATCTTGAGCTACCAGCGTTACTGACTTCGCACAATAATGTCATGTGAATTGAGTGGACCAAAACAATCATCTAATAAAATTTATCAAGTATTTATTTAAGTGTATACTTTTAGATAGTGATAAACAGCCAAAGACCTCTCGTGGCGGTGCGGCAGGCGGTGCTTGTCTTAGAGACTCTCGTGGTTCTATTGTTGTCGGCCTTAGCTTCCCCTTAGATGCTTCATCTGCCGTGGAGGCGGAGGCCTTTTCCTTGCGCTATGCACTGCATTGGTGTACTTTAACGATGAAGAAGCCTTATCTAGTGAAAGTCGATTCGCAATCACTTGCTCATTTTGTTTCCTCGTTGTCGAAAGAGATCCCGTGGAGAATTAAAGAAGCTGTTCTCTTCATTCAAGCATGCCTCATGTCATGGAACGTTGCATTAGTGCATATCTATCGAGAAGCTAATCAAGTTGCCGATGCTCTTGCTTCCGAGGGTCTTGGAAAAGACTCACCCTCTATTTTTTGCTCTTTCAACTCGTTACCTTTAAAGGTCAAACTTGCTTGTATGTACGATATTCGGGGCTTCACTTCCCTTCGGTTTATCCATCAATAATATCACTGCCTTTCTTTTAAAAAAAAAAAAAAACAGCCAAAAACCTTGTGGTCTAGTGGCCTCCGGTGTCCCGGTTAACACTTCGATGATGGGAATGGATTCGAGCCTCACAAATACTACATTGTAGTAGAGTCAGTAGTACTCAAAAAAAAAAAAAAAGATAGTGATAAACAAATGATAATGGGTAAGAATCATCTCACTAAAAAAAAAAGAAAAAGCAGCTAATTTCTTTTCCCAAAGAAAAGAAAGAATATGTCTTGAACAGTTGCACTTGAATTAACCCCAAAATGTCAAAACCCACAATACAATGTTTCATTTCTTGCACTGAAGCAACCGAAAGAGCGGAGCTGAAGAAGACATGGTAGAATTCTTGAGGAGGGGGTTTTGCTGGGTTGCATAGCTTCTAGAGTGAGAAAAGTTGTATCCAGAAGTTTATGAGCGAGTTAGGGATTGATTCAACAATAAACATGGATCCCAAAAGCGGAGTGATTGTTACAAAAGAAAGGGAATGGATGACGAGAATAGAGAATCCGTTTACTTTGAAAGTGGGTCAAGTATTCACTGGCTTTGGAATCGGCTGTGGCATCGGCATTGGTGTTGGTCGCCCTTTAAACCTTGGTTTGCGCTCAATCTCCCTCCCTCTCATTCTCTTTATTTTCTCTCTCAGAAAGCATTTATGGTGAAATATTACTCAAAAAAAAAAAAACAAGTGCAATAGAAAGGGAAGCATATGAATTTTAAAGATTTTTGGAAACCCAGAAACAGAAAATGCCAGAAAAATTCAAGTAATTTGTGTACTTAGTCGTATTTATTTTGAGTTTGTGTTGCTGGTTTTGTCTGCCTCCTGTGTTAGAAACCTTTAACTTTGAAAAAAGATATGAGCTTTGAAAATTTATGAAATCCAAAGACAATAAATGTCAGAAGAACTGAAATCCTATCTGATTACTTTTTAGTTTGTGTTGGGTTTTGTAAAGCTTGAGTCTTTAAATTGTTCTTAATGCTGGGGATTTGCTTCCTTGTGCTTAAGCTATTGTTCGATGGGGGGTATTGAATCATTTTTGAATGCTAAGGCCAGTAAAGGACATTAGAAATTTAGAACTGACAGCCTTGCATTTGTTTTGGTTTGTGTTTGTATGTGGTTATCTTTGAATTGTTATTGATAGTCATTATTTTTGTTCCTTTTGTGTAAATATTCTGTTTGGAAGAAAAGACTGAACTGTTTCCTAATTCCTCAATTGGCTAGTTTGATAAACAAGTCAGTTTGTTAGTAGACTATTCGATAGTTTAATGCTTTAAATTTCTGATTGTGGATATATATGTGGGAAAGCTCTAAGAATGGAACTTGACTGGTATTGTTCCCATGCTGATCCTAATCAAGAGGCAGCAATTAAGTTTCATTTTCTGAGTAGTGTTATTGCCTTTTAGTGTAGGGTTATGAGATCCATATATATACCCCCTTAGACTCACTTTTTACAGCTGCTTGGCCACTAAAATATCAGTTTATAGGATTTATATCCTAGTTCCAACAGAATTTTCCCTGTTTGATTCTTGTGAGTTGTGATTGTTTTCTTTGAGCCTAAATGTTTTTACGATAGTGATAGTGAAAGGTAGGAGTGTATAGCCTTTCTCATGCAAAAATGTCCATACAGAGACAATCTGCGATCCATAGGGATGTATGTACTTATTCTGTGTTTTGTTGTCATGCTTCGTGTAAGAATTTTATATTGTTACCTTATTGACTATTTATTACCCCCCGAGTAGTATTTTAGTTCTGCTGATTTCATGATATTGTGCTCTAAAATTCAGTACTACTGTAATTTTCTGTTGAAGTAATATAGAGTTCTTGTCTGTGAAGTTTTCTTAGAAATTTCTCAAATTGATATTTCGGGATTAAATTTCCTTTCGGTTAGCATGACATCATGGTTTACTTTACGTTTAATGAACTGCTGTTCCATTGCATCTGTATTTTAGATTACCGCTATTTATTATTTCCTGTATCAGGTGCAATACCAATGATAAGCCAAGTTATGGTTGCCACTAGAGGTGCGACGGATGCTTTCTCTGGTGTCGGAAGGCATGTTAATAACTCTGTACGTCAGTTTGCTGTCTTTATCTATTTTGATGATACGCTTATACCAACACAATATTTAATAGCTCTTATTTTCTTTTGTTGTTGTACACAATTTCCATTTTATAGTTGCGGCATTTGGGGGTTAAGAACATTGAAGCTGGTATTGGCTGTGGAATAGGTTTTGGTCATGGCTTTGGTATTGGTATGTATCAATTATTATGCTCTTAATGCACAGTACCCGAGCATTGTTTTAAATGACAAATCCGATTTAACGCTAGATATTATCATATTAGTAGGAGATCTTGATATCAAGTTGTCATAGGATATCAGATAGGGACATAGGGTTTATGTCATTCAGCTTTATTGTAGAAGTCATGCTGTATGTTCATGTTAGGATTGTAACAATTTACAAACCAAATAACACAGTAATGAGTATGGAGAAAAATATAACTAGGGGCCTATTGGCCTTCTTGGTTTGAACGGGTCAGCTGTGGGCAACCTAGGTTGGCGTACTTCCTTGTGTACCTTTTCCGGCTAGGGTCACAAGGTAGGGTTTAACCAGTGCACACCCTCGAGTAGCGGCTGCAGGTTTTCCTTGTCACTCAAAAAAAAAAAAGAAAAAAGAAAAAAGAAAAAAGAAAAAAATATATATATATATATATATTTATTTATACCAATGCAGTAAGAAATCTGACAGATGAAACCAATCTAAATTATTTATACAAATATTTTGATAAGAAATATCATCAGATTCCGGAAAGGGAAGGAATGATTCCAGGTGAAGCAAGAAAAAATTACTCTGCATAAAATTAAAAAGCAGAGTTACTGTTCATTGTTATGGTAATTGTCAGAGGTCTTTGACTCAACTATGGTGAGTAGGGGAATGATGTTAGTCAAAGTAATGAAGAACCAAATTTGAATTACGAACATTTCTTTTTTTGCTAAAACTACATTATAGCATATTCATTCCATTATTTTCTATGTTAAACAGCAAAACATTGGTGCTAAATGTCAGGTCTTGCTGTGAAGCCGGGAGTGGTACATCAGATTCAATCATCTCTCGCTGTATGTATTTTTCCATTATTTTTTTTTCCCGTTCAGCGCTTAATATACAACCTTCTAATAATCTACTTTGCCAGCAACTTGCGGCAAAAGCTATGATGAAGCTTGGAATGGCTCCCAACTTGTCTGTTGGTCAAGGCATTGTTCCAAAATCTATTCAAACTGGCATGGGGGTGGTGAGTGAGACCTCGACTCACAATCCTTTGGGAAATGTAATGCCGGTACAGCCGAAAGTCCTAGAGAATTTCATGCCTAAAGACGGGAATTCAAGTTTTTTCTCTTCTAATGAAACTTCAGATTTGGAAAAGAATCCTTTAAGGAGTTTAAGCACATCGTATAGCAGCCGAACAGAAAATGTTATCAGCAATTTTTTGCAGACTCCACTCTTTAAAGGTGGAGAGAACGAGGCTAATGAGCTGGTATGTGAACTGAATCGTTTCGTGTTTCTCAATACGGTCCATGAATCTTTAGTTGCTAATGTCAAATATTAATCTTCCTCTCACTTTTGTTTCAATAGGAGGGTTTCGGTTTCTGTAAGGATGATGTTTGCAATTGATTGTTTATTTTAGAATTGGTATCATCAATTTATTTCATTTCCTATTCCATTAATATAACAAGTATTCTTCATCATAAAATATGATACTCGTATATCTTTAGCCTGCCCCACCGGCCCGTTTCGACGGCTCTACTGGTGCAGTGTACATTGGACGTGGCTGCCAATTTGTAGTTTAATCTTTGTTAAATGAGTTTATTGTAGTTGAGTTTTGCCTACTAACCAATAATTCAATGCACTGTTTCATATTTGCAGACTGAGCGCCTAAGGTCAGAGAACAACTTGCTTCACCTGGTAAGATTTCCCCCGTATTTATATTAGGGAAAATTACATATTTAGTCTCTAAGTTATACCCTCAGATATATACTCAGTTCCTTAGTTATTAGTGTGTCCATTTTTGGTCCCTCCGTTGTCTCAAAGTGATGGTTTTGGTCCTTCTCATTAACATTCCGTTAGATTTGGATGCAAAATCAATAGAACACTTTAAATGGCAGTGGTAAATATGGAATATGAGTAAGATGTTCATAATGTTCCAATGAGTTTATTTGACAAATGTCGAGCTTTTACATATGACTCTTTGTTTACCGTTAGGTTGGAGCTTGAAGTTTGTCAACTTGCTAGAGTTTCTTCTTCTTTTTATTTATTTTATTTATTTATTATTTTTTTAATATTGATTTTCTGTTCAAATCTAATGGAATATTAACAAAGATGACCAAAACGCTACTTTGGAATAGCTTGAGGGACGAAGCAATAATTGAGGGGCTCAGTCTATATCTGGGGTATAATTCTAGGACAAAATATGCGATTTTCCGTTTATATTACTAGAGAACTCCTGAATAGCTATCGGGCCATTTCTTAATCATCAACTGCTTTCTTTTTTCTTCTTTTTTCTGTCCAACCAAGAAAGTCCTGTATGATGTCCAACACAGGTTTGCCAGAAGAAAAGTTAGCTTGACTAATAAATACTACGTAGTAAATATGACAGATAAAATGGAATAGTTTTTTGTGGAAACGGAAACAAAGTATAGGTTTCATTCATGACATTTGTTTCTAAAATGGAAATGCTCGACTGAGAACTTTCTTGCGTTTAGGTGTTGAAACACCAAAAAGTGATTGAGGAGCTGATGCAGGAGAATGAGAAACTTCGTCAAATACTGGTGGAAGATTTGAAAGTCTCGCCCGCCAAGCTCCAAGCTAGCTACTCGAGTGGAATCAAGTCTCCATGCAGCGAATGTTTTGATTGCCGTAGAAAACAAAGAAGAAGGTGAACCCCGATGAAATTGAACACAGACATCTTAGCCGGGTTTTGTCCGAGGTGGGAGCTTGAACTCAAAGTCTTTCCATAGGATATTAAAATGGGCAACAAAGAGACTGAATCACATTTGCATTCATTCAGTTGAAAGGTCCTTATTCTTCCTTCTCATTTTTTTGGGGGGTTAATTTTATACTGTAATTTTTATTTACATCTACCTCAGTTATGCTTGTTCAAATCTGCAATGCAAAAGAAATTCTTTGGGTCAATGTTATTGGTGAGAGCTTAAGTTATTTGAGATACGAAATTATAGTCAAATATTCACTCTAGGATGTGTTGGACCCCCTTGATGGCCTTCAAAGTTCAAAAGCTCAGCAGAAATTATCTCACCTTTCCAAATACTTTCTATCATCCCCGAAAAGTGTTAACTCAAACTTAACATAACATAAATGAATTTAGGGAAAAGTGTCAAATTGGCCCCTTAAGTGGGGTGGATAGTGCAATTAGACCTCCTAACTGAAAAAAGCTTCATTCAAGTCACCTAAACCGTCAAAAAAGTGCAATTGAGTCTTAAATGACTTGTTTATCAGGTTATTACTCCTTGGATTGAAATTAAGTGCAAAACTTTGTCATTTGTATCACATTTGGTCATAATGTCAAATTAATTTGTATTCTATAAATAATTTTAATAATTTTTAATTTTTTTAAACAAAAAAAACCAAAAAAAGAAAAAGAAATATGTTTTTTTCTTCTTCTTTTTTTTTTTTTTCAAAAACATTATTTAAATAATTGTTTTTATATTATTAAAAAGGTTTTGTAAAATTATTTTAAATAATTTAAAAATAATAAATAATTTAAAAAAAAAAAACAAAAAATAGAAAATTACATTTTTCGTCTCTAAAGGAGAAGTGAGCACAAAAGAACGAAAAATGCAATGCCAACATATTCGTCCGTAAGTTATACTAAAATTGTAAATTTCGTCCCTAATGTTTTATTAATAAAGGCACAAAAAGTGCAACATCAATTATAACTTAGGAACGAAAAATGCGTATGGCTAACACTTAGGGACGAATTCTACAAATTAATTTGACAGTAGGAACAAATTATTAAACTGCCGGTGGCTGTTTTTTAATTTTTTTTATTTATAATAAATAATATTTTTAATAAATTAAAATATTTTTTTTGAACTGAAATAAATAAAAATATTTGTTTTGAAAAATAAAATAAAAAATGAAAAGTGCCAAATTAGCCCCCTAAACTAGGTGGATAGTGCAATTTGGCCCCATAACTGAATTTGACCTAATAAACAAGTCATTTAGGAGTCAATTGCACTTTTTTGCCGGTTTAAGGGGCTTGAATGGAGCTTTTTTCAGTTAGGGGGTCTAATTGCACTATCCATCGGACTTAGAGGGCCAATTTGACACTTTTCTCATGAATTTATAAAGAGATGATTAGTAAATGATTTTTGTGTCTCACATCAAGAAAACATCATACATCCAACGGGCAAACGATGAAGATGGTGATGAAGGAGAAGCCATGGTTGAAATTGAGTATAATAATTATGTTCTCGAAAGCAAGATAGGTAAGTTCTGACTAAGAAATTGATTGGGCACCTCGTGATTTATTTCCTCCAGCGATTCTTAAGCATAAGTTCTGAGGGTTTAGGATTAGTTTAGCGTAAGCTGAGGAACTTAATGTATTAAAAAAAAAAAGAAAAAGAAAGCAGTTCCTTGTTTTCTAGAAGTTTGCTCTTTTCAACCTTACTCTTTTCAAATGTATAAAACAAGTTTAGCCATGAAATTTAGAAAATTTTGTAAATTAGTGATTAAATTAAAATTTTAAACATTATAACTCCAACATTTATTTTTAGGTGGTGCATATCAAAGCACCCTCTTACTTTGACCACAAGTAAAAAAATCGAGTTTCTTGACTATAGGCAGAGAGGTTTCAATATCGAATTAATTAATCAAATGTAATGACTAAAAAGCTAGTCAACCTTTCAAGGAAACAATCAATCTAATTGAAGTAACAAGAGGTTGCATATATGAATTAAATTTGTTTTAATGTGAATCCCTACAACTAGTTATTCTATTCATTGTCTCACTTTATTTATTATTATATTTAAAAATCAAATGAAATCTTTTGCTAGCTCTTTTTTTTTTTTTTTTCATTTTAAAAAATAAAATTTAAACTTGATTATTTATCAAATTTAATATTTAAATATTATTAAATAATAATATAATGATAATTTCATACTTACCTTTTTTATTTAAAATTTTTTGAAAGCATGAACAATGTCCTTTTTAAAATTTATTTTTAATTTTTCATTTTTGATTCTATTGTTCAAAACTTCAAAAGTAAGTGAAAAAATTGTAATGCATTTTATGATTACTAAATAATTTGAGTTTGATAATAGGATATCAAAAGCAAGTAAATAAAGACAATAGTAATGACTAATGAGTAACAAATCAGGGTAGGGCATGATAAGGGCATCCACAATAGTAGATTTTAAGTGGATTTTGCTTGTCTAAAAATTTGAAGATGGAGATTCCACAAACGCGTCAAAAAGAGTTGAATGCCAGCCAGCTTGAAGCAGCGGTTGGTGACAGTTGGCCTTAAACAAAAAAAGCGAGCTAGACCCTGAAACCCACCGTTTTCTCCTCCTTCTCTCTTCTTCGGAGTCTTCTTCCGCCGTTTTCATTAACTCCGGCGGACGCCGCCTCCGCTTATTTGGCTGAGGCGGCGTCTGCTACCTCGCTTTTCCTCTTCACCTCCGTCAACTTCGCCATCGACCTTCCCCCCGCTCACCGTCGTCCACCATTTCTAAACCCTTTCTAGCTCTCTCCCCACCCATCTCTCTTTCCTTCTTTCTTTTCCTCCTTTCCTTCTTCCTTCCTCACTCACGTACCACTGCCGCCACCTTCTTCTCCCTCCCTTCCCCGTCGTTTTCCTCTTCTTTCTTCCCTCACCACCACCACACCTCTGCTTTCCACCACCACGGCGCCTCTTCCACCGACGGCCACCGCACCGGCACAACTGCAGCGCCATCCCACTGTCGCCACCGCTGCCTTCTCCTCCATTGGCCATCTTCCAGAAATAAAATAAAATAATATATATATATATATATATATATATTGATAATAATAATATATTAGTAGGGTAGGGTAATAGGTTGGTAGCCTTGAGACCCGTGCGCCTCGAGCTCCTAACTTTGTTGTCTTTTTCCCTATTTTTATTGTTTCCTAATAATTATTGTTGTTTTGTCTCCCTCTGCATTTATTGCAGTTGTCTCCTTCTGCATTTATTGTAGTTTTGTTTTCCTTCTCGTTATTTTACGAGGTTCGTTTTCTTGGAGTGCTTCAAGTTATATATGGCCATGGCTCGTGCGATACTCATCCTGATCGAAGTAGAAGACAATGAAATGCCTTTCAGGAGGATACCCACTGATGAACCTGCCAAAGACACAAGGCTGGATATCTACCTTCAGTTGGGGAAAAATGTCAATGGACTTCAGTAAGAAGAAAAAGACTCAGGTGGTTTGCAAGTTGTTCCATCCAGAGGTCGACTTGTACACATTCTGCAAGGCCATCAATCATTTGACAAAAGTTTTAAGGTCCTATAAGGATCAAAACTCTCTTGTAACACAGTCTGCGAATCTAAATTTTATTAGCTTAGCTATAAAATTTAGTTCTATGTCAGATTGTATGGAATGGTTTTACATTCCATTGAACCTTGTTGTACTTGTTTCTAATGTTTATTAATGAAGGTTTATTATTATCAAAAAAAAGAAAAAATTTAAAGATGGTTTTTCAACAAATGGGAAGGGTTTTTTTGGTGGTTTTTCATAACATAAAGACATGATTTTTGCCTGTTGTGTGGGACCCACCAAGATTCAAAAAAGCAAAGCTTATTGTTGCGTGAGGAGCAAAATTAGCGCCCAGTCAGACGCTTGCACTCCACGCGCCTGTTGGGCTTGTTAATTTGAAATTTTTTTTTTCATATTTTGTTTTGCTTTTTTTTTTTTTTGTTTTGTTTTGTTTTTGTTTTCAATTTCCTTTTCCTCTCATCCTCTTTTTCATAATCACATATGCAAAAATTCCTCAAAATATATGATATTAGCCTATTGAATCATCTATTTTCTTAGTTATACATACAAAAATTCTTCTCCTATTAGCCTATTGGGATGCTCTAAATAGGCGGAAGAAAGTAAAAGTTTACAAATGACATGGCATGATTTCATTGGTTCGTCTTACGTTGTAACTTGCGAACTAAGTAATAGACATTAGACAGAAATTTTCTGGATACATTTTGTCGCTAGCCCGTGAGGATTTCGCGGTCAACCGAGAATGTTCTGGACTTTTTCTCTGAATTTCCTCGATTACCCTTCCAGTTTGAGATGATTCAGTTTACATGAATACTACCCAAATACCACACGTCCATACATAATACATTGCCACTTTCTCCTTAAACTTCAAAAGTATTAATATGGAATATTAAATATATTATTGTTAGCATTTAAGTTAAATTTTCATTTTTAAAAAATGATATTTAGAACAAATTGTCATTTTGGTTTACTGACTATAAGGGTCATCTTAATGGTTGGATTTCGTTGCTGAAATTGTCTTCGCGTTGCAGGTTGCCGGAGAAGAAGAAGAAAAGGGGAAGGATGGGGTGAAGGGCTTGCCAGAGAGGTGAAGGATGAAGCATGCCATCGCCGAGAAAGTGGTAGCTCGCCGGAGAAGAAGAAATATAAGTGAAATGACTAAAATACTCTCGTTATTTTAAATCTTAAAAATTTTCTGCGAAATTTGGTCGGAGTGACCAAAATTGATAAAAATTGAAAGTCAGGGCATGCAATTAACGCTTTTGAAAGTTGTGAAGTGCAATTAAGAGGACCCCTATAGTCAGTGGACCAAAATGACAATTTGCTCTTGATATTTATATGCAATTTACATATGTTAATATGATTTCAAAATTATTAAAATTTATGGACATGGTGCATTTCAATTTTAATATATAATATATTAATTTTATGATAAATTAATTAAATTAAATATAATAATGCAATTACATAAGATGAATCTCACCCCAGATAGCATTTGATCGATACTCACGATTAATTTTGTAAGGATCGCTTAACCTTTCTTCTTATAATAATGTACTTTCAATACTCAAATAATGTGTTTTCCCTGAATATAATGTACATTTTTAATATATTAAAAGTACATTATTTGTGTACTGAATGTACATTATATGATAGTATGGTTTATACAATAATGGTTGTACTTGGTATTGGGCATTTTGGGGAGGAGGTACAAGAAGGGGTGGTGCGTCAGCTGCTGGCCACCACGGACGCTGTCGTAGGCTATCGGCCGAGAGGGGGTGCTGAGTGGCGCGCCTGCTTCCGGCAGCCGAGGCACCCTAGGGCTGCCAGGTGTGCCTGGCTTGCGTGGTGGGGCGTCGACGCAGTCATTGGTGCACGACGTGTTGGACGTTGGACGACGTGGGACACGTGGTTGGATGGGGAAGTTGTGGAACGAATGAGATACACATGGGCGATATCCATGGGTTATAGTACAGTATAAAGGGGGAGGCCTAGCTTGTAAGACATCATCGAAGATAACACGAGAACCCTCCTGATTTGGTGACTGGTGGTCTTAACCCTTTTTTCTTCAGCACAAGGATCAGAGTTCAATCATTAGCGTTGTCCTTAGCATACTTTGTATTGGGCATGTGGGCAAGCTTATTCCTTTTGGGCCTATAGTTTGTAGTTCGGCTTCAGTTCCCCCGCCCCAGTGTCTTGGCAAGAATCATCACTTTGTATACCCGATTTATGGTGGACTCGGTTCTAACAAAATCATCATAAAAATTTATTAAATAAAATCGCATAAGTATATACAAAATTTGGTGTGCAACTAATGGTTATGGTTTTTTTTTAATGGCATTTAAATTGTTGGATGTTTATATTTTATAGGGAAAATGGCCAAATAGACCCCTAAACATTATATCGAAGTACAATTAGGTCTCCAAACTTTAAAAAGGTTCAATTAAAAACACCAACTTATCATTTTGATGCATTCAGATCTAATAGTCGATTACCTACTGATAATACCTGGTAATTCAACTCCAAATGATTAAATAGGCCGCCGTTCGTCGGCCGCCTTCTTCCTCAGTCGAAGAAGGCAACCAACGTCGCCTTCTTCTCAGTTGAAGAAAGCGACTCTGGTCACCTTCTTCCTGGAGGAGGACGTTGTCGGCTGTTTAGGATTCCGTTGACCTTTTTTTTTTAATTACTATTCATATGACTGTCAACCGTCGGTGATGGCAGTCAACGATGGTATAGTTGCCAGTAACTTATTAGTTACTTGTCAAGTAAGCTTATTTGATTGATTTTTTGAAGTTGAGGTATTTAATTGCACCTCTTTTAAATAAGGAGCCTAATTATATTTTCTTATAATGTTTAGGGGTGTATTTGATCCTTTTTCCTATTTTATATAGTGTTCATATCACAAATATGAACCGGGTCATAGGCCATGGGTCAAGCATCGCAACCAGGGGCATTTTAGTCCAGACGGGCGAAAGTGACGAATTCAGAATTCTGGTAATTTCGTGGATAATCCAGGGAATCCGAAAAATCTCGCTATATAAACGGATCATCTTCAACGACCCGAAACCAATTTTTTGGCATACACGTGAAGTCTCGTCTCGCTCTGAGAAATACTTTGCTTGTTTCCTGTTACGAAGAAGAAGATTAATGGAGGGTTTCGCATCGTTCTTCAATTCGGAGTCTCGCAATCGGTGGAGCTATGATTCTCTCAAGAACTTCCGCCAGATCTCCCCCGTCGTTCAAAATCACCTCAAGCAGGTTCGTTCGATCTCTTCTTCTTCTTCTTCTTCTTCTTCTTCTTCTTCTTTTTGGGTTCAGATTACGAGAAATTTGTAGGAAAACTTATGGAAATTATATTTGAACGAGCTCATAGATATCCTTAACAATTTTTTTTGGGTGTTGACTATTATTTATTGCTCCGTTTTTTTCTTTTGAATTTTTGTAATTTATTGTTTTAATTTTAATATTTGGATTCGATTCTCGTGGTTTGTGATTGTCTCCGTATTGATACCTCTCTTTGTGAATTGCGCCTAATATTCGATTACCAGAGGAAATGTAATTATGTAGAAAATGGAAGGTTAGGTTTTGAAGAGTAGGTAATCCTGACAATCCAATTTGATTACTCAGTAGTTGCACACTTGCACTTGTGACTATCAATGGGCATTTACGGCTCTTATGATATTGAAGTAATTGTGATTTCCTGTTTGAGGGAATTTAAAATGGTGTAGATGGAAGGTTTTGAATTTGACCTAATCTTGTTTCGGCAACATTGATTTCTTGAAGTTGTTTTCTGCTAGATTTTGATTAGTTTGGATTAATTTGAATTGATTGAAGACTGCAAGAAATTTTGAAGCTTATTACTGCTTCCGTACTTGCTAGCTATCCAATTTGTAGAAATTTGCATTCTGCCCATGTGTCAGTTGTGTGGTTGAGTAGACTTGGGGGATATTAGATGGGATGCTATGGCAGAATCTATTCAAAAGACCTTGTTGTGAAGAGAAGAGTCTTATTCTCTACCCCAGATGTAAATTAACTGTCTTGGCAATTCTGATTGATTTATGTCCTTGTGACAGGTCTATCTTGCACTATGCTGTGCTTTAGTAGCATCCGCAGCTGGGGTTTATCTTCACATTCTCTGGAATATCGGTGGTCTCCTGACTACCATTGGATGCATTGGAAGCATTGTTTGGATGCTCTCTTGTCCTCCTTATCAAGAGGTACTATAATTTATTCCTCTATAGATCAATCATGTCTTGTTTGGCTATTTTTTTTTTCTTTGTTAATTAATTTTTAATTGTATTTCTGATGAGCAGCAAAAAAGGGTAGCACTTTTGATGGCAGCAGCACTTTTTGAAGGAGCCTCCATTGGTCCTCTGATTGAGTTCGCCATTGACTTCGACCCCAGGTTTGTTTGATGTGCTTTATCTTATCTCAATTCATGGTGTAATTTGTTATTTGCCTCGGTTTGTTGTTGCTTTTAACACTAACTTTACCTTTTTTAAAGGACTACCTTTTACCTCTTCAGCATTTCTTTAGGGACTTAAACAAGTAACAATTTGTCCGTAGATCATATGTTACATGTTATATATATATATGACCCTTAACCATTTGTTCTATAACATCATAAAAGTGATGGTAACCTACCAAAAAGAAAAACGAGAAAAAGAACTGCAATATGCAAATGACATAGGTGCAATTACATCTTTGGATCTTCCTCTTGTCCCGTAACTGTAGGAAATAAGATAAGACACATGGTCCTTCTGATAGAACCCGTTGGTTAACTTAAAGAGGTGGCCAATGATTAGTTGATTACCTTCTAGTTTCCTTTGCTGACAATTTCTTCTTGCTTCAGCATCCTTGTTGGTGCATTTGTTGGTTGCGCTTTGGTATTTGGCTGTTTCTCAGCAGCTGCCATGGTGGCAAGGCGCAGAGAGTACCTGTACCTCGGAGGCCTGCTTTCATCTGGTCTCTCCCTACTATTCTGGTTGCAGTTTGCATCCTCCATCTTTGGTGGTTCTATGGCCCTTTTCAAGTTTGAGGTATTCACTACAATTCTCTCACCTGATTGCCTATTAAACAATAATTTTTAGAGAACTGTTATTTGCTTGGTTCCAACAACTTATCATCATATCATCATTGCTTTGCAGTTGTATTTTGGGCTTCTGGTGTTCATGGGCTACATTGTAGTCGATACCCAGGAAATAATTGAGAAGGCACACTATGGAGATCTGGACTATGCCAAGCATGCTCTAACCCTGTTTACTGATTTCGTTGCTGTTTTTGTCCGAATTCTCATCATCATGGTAAACTAGATGTTCCGTTCCTTCTGTTATCAACTTACATTTTCCTAATTCTTATGATACATGGAAACTCTAAGGATTATGCTTCCTACGTTTCTTTTTCCCCATATCATATGTTTCTTCCCCAATATCATACCATACGTTCCTTCGCTTCTCATTTTCGATTCCCATTACTGTGTTAACTCTTCTGTGACCTCTTTTTGCAGTTGAAGAACGCTTCCGAGAAGGAGGAGAAGAAGAAGAAGAGAAGAAACTGAGCTCGGTTAAAGCAGCAACTACTTCCATGATCTGACTTGAAAATGTTGATTGTGCAGATAAACTTTGTTGCTCTCAAAACTTTGCACGTACCAATGTTAGTGTTAATAGGGATAGTGATACTGCTAAATATGCCTATGGTGTATATGTGCCATTTCCTTTTGGAAGCATTACTTTGCAATTCAATAACTATATATGCAAGTATTTGACGTAAATCTTTCTAAATTTGTTACTTGATTTTTTTCATTTCGGTCTAAAATATGTACAATTTTTTGTTGTTTTTTTGGGGGGATATGTTAGTAGGATACTCACAGGTGGTTTGATAACTATCGTTGAAGCGGTCTATTTTGAATTGGGAAGTGGTCAATTTTGGGGAAATGTTAGTAGGATACTCACAGTTAGATAACTACAAGATTTTAACTACAAGATTTTAAATTTGAGCTGGTAGTAGTTAATTTTGGGGATATATATGTTAGTAGGATATTCACAGTTTGATAATTACAGGATTTTAACTTCGCGCTGAATCGGTCTATTTTGAATTGGGAAGTAGTCAATTTTGAGTTGGTTAGTTGGGTCACAAGTAATTTATAAAAGATTATCACATTTTGTTCTTTTTTCTTCATTAAAATGCCACTCTATATTAAAATATTAAAGTATTGAGAAAATTTAATTTTTGTTTCCCTAACTAATACATGAATCACATTAAAATTTTCTAATTCACCACATTAAAATTTTCTAATTAGGTGAATGACTATGAAATTTATATAAGAGTTTATTACCGAAATGGTCCATCGACTATTGCGAAATTACCAGTTTGGTCCTTGACAATTTTTTGTGCCCAATTAAGTCCCTCGACTTTGAAAATGTTAACCAATTTGGTCCTCTGTTTATTTTTCCGTTAAACATCCGTTAAAATTGGGACCAAATTGGTAATTTTGCTATAGTCAAGGGACCAAATTGGTAATTTTGCTATAGTCAAGGGACCATTTCAGTGAAAAGTTAATTACCAATTTGGTCACTTGATTATAGAAAATTTACCAATTTGGTCCTTTGATTATAGCAAAATTATCAATTTTGGTCCCGATTTAACGGATGTTTAACGGCAAAATAAATGGTGGACCAAATTGGTTAAAGTTTTTATAGTCGAGGGACTTAATTGGGCACGAAAAATTGTCAAGGACCAAATTGGTAATTTTGCAATAGTCGAGGGACCATTTCGGTAATAAGCTCTTTATATAACATTTTGTTATGCTATTCAATTTCTTAATCAACTATTGCTGAATACTGGAAAAAGCATTGCATTTCTTCTAGAAAGAACATTGTTTACAATAATTAATCAAAAAATTGGACGAAAAGATTAAATTTGATACAAATTATATAGTTAAATGTAATTTATATAATAGTTAGATGATTAAAAGTGAGATTTATTTTAAAAATTGATGAATATATCATGATTATAAAAATATAAAATGATGTAATATAGTCCAAAAGGACTGGCAATTAGTTTGGTCAAGCTGAGGTGACAATTTCTGGTCCAAGCACCCATATATTATCTAGAAACTTGTACTCCGTATTTATTTTGAAGATGGTGATTGGTGCAAATTTTATCGTGGACCACGGTCCACCAAGTATTGTGGGTCAGGTGACAAAACGATGTCGTTTTGATTAATGAAAACAGACGGATGAACGACCTCTTTTCCGCGCAACTGCAGTCCCCAACTGCAGTACCAGTTCAACACAACTGCAGTATTAGTTCAACATAACTACAATATTAGTCAACACAACTGCAGTATCAATTCAACATACTGCAAAATCAATTCAACACAACTGCAGTATCAGTTCTGAAACGGCCTCAACACAATTTCAATATTAGTTCAACACAACTGCTATATCAGTTCAATACACTGCATTATCAGTTCAACACAACTGTAGTATCATTTGAGATTAACTGTAGTATCAGTCACGGAGGTTCTGTAGTATCATTTGAGATGAACTGTAGTATCAGTCATGGTTGCAAAAAGCGCGCCTAGGCGCCGTCCGACCGCGCCGAGGAAGGCCGAAATCGGCTTCCTCCGCGGCCGGGCGCCTAGGTCGCCTAGGAGGTCGGCAGGCTGGCGCTTTTTTTTTTTTTTTTGATTGCAAATCTTAAACATTTAAACTATTAATGTTATAATGTATTAACTAATATTCTAATGGTCTAATAAGTAATAAATAATAATTAATAATTTAATAAAAATAAAAAGTACTACGTAATAACTAAATTAAACTAATAAGTAATGCACTAATAATTAATAAATAATAACTAATAACTTAATGAGTGTTAACTATTTAACTATTTAACTATTAAAGTGTAAAGACTTACAATATTAAACACGTTACAATTATTAACACTTAAAATATTTTATAATTAAAAAAAAAAAAAAAACTAAGCACCCGCCTAGGCGCCTAGCGATTTTTTCAACCTTGGTATCAGTCACGAAAATTTACGGGAACTGTTTCTCTCATTTATTGAAACGACGTCGTTTTGTGCCCTTGGTCCACAATGCATCGTGGACCGCGGTCCACGATATAAGGACTGGGTGATTGTTGTGCTCAATTTGCAATAAACTGACCAACAAACAACATTATATGTTAATATTATGGTTGTTATATTTATGTTTGTTTTTTACTCTCATTGATATAAATTATCACAAAAGAAAAAAAAAGGAGTTTTCTCTCAAATTAGGGTAGTTTTAAATATTATTTAACAAATTAAAATATAGTACGGAGTAATTTTAAACTTATTTCTCAAACTATAATACTTTTTGCCATGTTAATGCTTTGTCACATCCAATGTTTGAGTTGTCAAACTCATATCATGCACTTTGTCATGTCATATTTTCTTTTTTTGTTTAAACAGAAGAGGGGGAAAAATTAGGAAACATTCGCCCGGGCTTCGGGGACTCTTCGCTCGAAACTAACACCAATGCGATCAGCGTACAACAAAGGCGTAATCGCCGCCGGCGCTTCCCTAAGTTCCACATAATTACTCGGGCTACATCAGGCCGTTTTCGCAATGGCGTCAGCAACTTGATTTTGTTCACGGAAAACATGACAGAATTCGATCGAAAGCTATCTCGCCGCGACATCGCTCAAGAAGATTGTTGGAACCGCCTCTCAGGATGGCAGGATTATTCAAACGGTCAATCACAGTACAGTTCGGGAGTCACTTTCCACAATAACCTTCGTGCAGCCTCGACTCAAAGCCAGTCGTATCCCATGCCACACGGCCCATGATGGAACATATGCCAATGTTTGCAACAAAACCTCCTAACCAATTGCCATCATGGTCCCGGCGAATGCCCCCACAGCCGGCCTTTTTGCTAGTAGACGATTGAGTGCCGTCGACATTCACTTTCACGCAGCCCGTGGTTGGTTTGTTCCAAGAGAGCCGGACGGTCGCAGATCGACTCATACTCCAACTTTAGAGAACGCATACTTCACCTCACCCTCTTGTTTCATAATCCAACGAAGTTTTCGATCCACAGGCATGCTGCGACCATTGAACACTTTATCATTACGCCATTTCCATAATTATAAAATTAGTAAATTGGTGTTGTATACTTGTATTAGACTAGTCATATTTCTAAATTATTAATTCAAGAAGTGGTAATCGATTCTTATTAAAATTATTTTTAAAGAATATAATGTGACATGACAAAAAGAAAGCTAGTTTAAAAAATAAGTTGTAATTTAGTAAATAGCATGTCATTATATTGCAACCTGGATAAGGGTAACGGAAGTCTTAGGAAGTTTGCTAAGACCAAGGAAGCTTTCAACAAAAGGAAGCCAATTCAATGCGGATTAACCATGGTTTAATAAGGAGTGTGGTGTTATGCTGGAACAAGCCACTGGACAGCTTTGTGGCACTCAATGTGGATGCTAGAGGCAGAGCCAGTTGCGCGGGGTGGTTAGAGATGATCGGGGCACTTGGAAGGCCGGGGGGTTTTGCTTGTAGCATCCCCTTGTCTAGCGTGGATGTTACGAAAGTTTGGGCGATATTGAGAGGGATTGAATGGGCATGGAATAAAGGTTTCAGGAAGGTGATGGTACAAGTGACTCAAAGAGAGTCATTAATTGGATTAGTGGAAACTACCACCCTAGGGGTCCTTTGGATAGCAAGAGATTGAGATCTTGAGTTTCAACGTAACATGTGTTGCGGGAACAAAATGTGGTGGCGAATGACTTGGTTAATCACGTGGATGGTCCAAGCGCGTGATGGAATGAGATGTTTGAACCTCTAGGTTATGTTATTGAAGCTTTAATGAACGATGCTGGAATTCCCAGATTAGGTGCTGTTACTAAAGGGTGCTTGTTTTAGTCACAGGGCTTGTCCCTCCTCCTTAACAAAAAATAAAAAATAAAAATAGCATGTCATTGATTGTCAAGTGTTTAGCTTGGATTAATCCCTCAAACTAATAAAAATAAATTATTTTATATTTTTTCTCTAGTAAAAATAGGTCGTGTGATAAGAAAAATATTACAACATTACAACAACATGAACAACAACAACCATAATTATGGTTGCTGTTGTTATTATTATTACAACTGCAATCCCTAATGAAAATAAACTATAGTACAAGAAAAGAAATTGTTTATTCAACATTAATATTTGTGACAATCAAAATATTTCATTTTATGAGAAATATTTATTCAGAATATTTTAAATTTGTTCTAATGGCACCCGGTTGCACTCCCATATGGAATGGGATGTGTTTGAACCTCAGTGAAGGCGATATTAACTCTTTGTGCTTCAGTAGGTTGATAAAGTAGTTATGAACAGATACTACATTGTAACAGAGTCAATATACTTAAAAAAAATTACTGTAAAATAATTAAGTATTTACATATCATTTTTATTGCACTTATCACCATTTAAAAGGATACCAATGGAAAGTTAGCCCTTTGTCACCAAAGGAACTTTAAATGTCACAAGTCATTTTCGAAAGAAAATTAATAAATAAATAAGAAAAAGAAGAAAGGTATATATAAAAAAAAAAGATCTCAATCTTCTTTGATTCTGAAAAGACCATTCTTGCTTTTTTTTTTTTTCTTTAAAAATCAATAATTAACAAAATTGTATTTACTTTTATTTATGTAAATATAATCGGCCTAACATTAAAGAAAAAAAATTATGTGAAAAAAACTTGAAATTACAATTTTTTTTAGGTCATGCAAACACCTAACAATAAACATAATAAAATAAGAGAACTTCTACCGTGTCAATAATATTTGATACAACCATGCATTGTGTACATGCATATAATACTATTGACAATATTCGTAATAGTACCTGATACAACCAATTATACTATATGACAGGATAATTGGACAAGGCACCGGACTCGACCCGACACTCTTGGTTTAGCCCGTCAAAGCAGTGAATGCAATCAAATAAGTAACGATCAAAGTCAAAGGATGTGGAACAATACAATTAAAGCAAAACCCATGCATTTATTAAGAGCACCGCCTCATCAAATAACATAAGTTATTGAGGGTTACCGCACTTAATTATGGAGGAGAGCGTCACAATTACTATGGAGCAGGGAAACTTATTGAGATGAGCCGCTATACTTATTAGATAGTCTTGTAACCGTTAGCTATTGTCTATTATAAAACCTGACCCCCATGTAGCAAGAGGGGAAAACGCTCAAAATCTTGTACTGAAACTCTTAAGCAATATAAACTTGATTACTTTTCAAATATACGGATGAATTATTTACCGTTATTGTACATAATTGTGTCAAATATTATCAACACCGGCTAATCAACACAATAGAGAAACAAATAAAATTATTATTTATAAACAAGAGTGATGGGGTTAGATATTCTAAAATATTGGGCATGAGGCCGCCCCAAATGTCATTGGTGACTTGAGTCTAAAAGTTAAATCATAGTATGACTAGAGAAAGGAAAGACAATATCTATACCTATAAATAAGGATCTTGTTCCCACAAATTTCATAGAGTCTAACTCAAAACAAAATATTTATGCCATCCATGTAAATTTGTTGTAATATATATTTACATAATGGTTAAATAAACCATTCAATTACTATTTGAATATTTATTAAACATCCAAATTTTATTTTTAAATTCCAAATACATAGCCAAAAATGCAATTAACGGTAACATGCTAAAATAAAAAAAAAACATGACACTCATGTAAGGTTTTAATGCATTTTTAACAATTTAAAAAATAAAAAGATGAATTATAAAATAAAACCCTTGGCAGACATGATTGTGTTCTTCCCCTCTTTGTCTCCAAATCTAAAAGTCAAAGAAAGTTATTGAAGGAGCTAGGAACTTGATATGAAGGCTATCCGAAGAATAATTTAAAGAATAAAAAATCTTGAACAACCATGATTGCCTTCTTCTTCTTCTCCTTCTTTATCTCCAAATTTAGAGGGAAAGGAGATCTCTTTGTCTCTAGTACAGATCTGGAGATGACGGAGAGACAATTTTCTCATATTCATTTCCCCATTAATGGAGACGAGAAGATAGACAAGTTTAAAAAATATACATAATTAAATTTCTTGATGTGGGAGGCCAGGAGATGCGATCGTTTTTAGATGAACTGTACTCTAAGCTTGTAAGTTCTCTTTTTTTTTTTTTTTTTTTTTT
>NC_044924.1:30348524-30362914 GCF_003576645.1 Ipomoea triloba | reverse complement strand
TTTTTTTTTTTTTTTTTTTTTTTTTTTTTTCTTTCTTTTTTCTTTCTGTTCTTTTTATTTTTTTAAACATATCTGTTGCACCAATATAATGCCACATCATTGTGCTATACAAGTTAGTGCCAACTAAAATGCCATATCACTTTTTATAAATTTTCACTAGGAGTTCTATTGCTAAATAAGCTAATTGTAATATTTTTATGAGTTGAGATGTTCAAATAGAATTTTTTTAAAAAAAATAATTTGATAACTTAATTACTATTTTTAAGAGTTTAGCGTTGATTTGACCATTATCCCTAATATATTTAACATGATGTACTTGCATGCAATCCACTTTCGGAAAATTTAGAATAAAGAAACGAATTTATTTCATTGGCTATGCTAGAGATTATGTCTTCCTAAGCTTGTAAAGATTAGTGTTTCCATTCAATCCACACTCAACAAAAATAAAATAGTGGCACACACAATTTTATGAGGTTGATCATGATCTAAATTAAATATTATGTGTGCCAATGACCCTAAGTTAAGGACATTTCATAATTTTATAGTTGGTTAAATTTAAAAATACATAGAGATGTAATGTACACATTTTTTTTTATTTTTTTTTTGTGACGAGAGTAATCTGCAATCACTATTTGAGATTTTTACTGTATAATTTTTTGTTGCTTAAACACCCATGAATCGAGTTGCATTCTATCTTTAGGGTGAGACGAGGAATGTATCATACCCTTGATTTCCAACTCTATTGAATTAATGTTCATTTATATTATATTGGATGTTTATTTCTAATATATATTGTCAAAATTTGTCATTCGGTGGAGTCGGGCGAGGTGGTCCTAAATATGCTAGCTCGCCTTGCCCCCTTCAAGGCCTGCAAGCCATGGTGGACCACATTGTCAAATTCTTTTAAATTTTTTTTATTTAATTAAAAATTCATTCAAAAGGTTAATAATTTCATAATAAAAAGCCTAGATAGTTAAGAAAATTATTAATACAAAATTTTAAAGTCAATAATCAGCATATATAATCTAAAAATGAAATCAATATAAAGTTTAAAAACTCTAAATATTAGAATTCAAACAGAAAATTAATTTTTAATAGTATTATTAATATTGAGTTATTGACTAGTCAGCTCACCCGCGAATGGGTAGACCTCTAAATCCTCAACTAGCTACGTTTGGACAACTCTACTTATTTAAGTTGAATTACATGTTCATTACTCTGTATATTTTAAATGTTTGCTTTATTTATTTATTTTCATTTAAATGAGTTTCATATTTGAAATAGAAAATAATAAACTAGAATGTGTGTGTATAATCATGACCATATGAAAACTAGGCTATTTTTTGTGAGAAGTGTGAATTAATCTGATTCATCCATTTATGAAAATCAATTGCTAGAAAAAAAAAAAAAGAAAATGGGAGGATTCGACTTCATAAATATCATGAACTTTAAAAGTTTGTAATATTTATGAAATTGACCCTAACATTTTTTTTCATTATTTTTCAACTGTTAAATCAACTAGGTCGGTAGCTAAGATTTGTCCGCTATATATGAAATTGATCATGATATTTTTTCTTTTATTTTCTAACCGTTACATCTACTAGATCGATGTCTAACATTTGTCCATAAAAAGCTTTGTTCTCAAGGGAGTCAAACTACACACACACAAGAGTACTCTCTTGTGCACCGGACTTAATTGAGAAAGTATTAACCAATGACTATGATTGAACTTATGACCTTCAAGTATAAGATGAGAATTATGATCACTCGGTCACCCTTTCGTGACGGAATGAATATATTTTCTTAGCTTTAGAAAAAGGGAAATATAACAATTGTCATGGGGGGCCTCTCACGTTTTTCTCAGCCAAGAAAATGGGCATACATGAAACCCAACTAATAGGTCATCTTAGCCGACCAAATTGAACTCTTTATTTTTAATTTTTTTTCCCTATATTATTGTTTCCCATCACTTTCAATTTACTCTTTTTTTTTTCTTTTTTTTTTTTTTTTCTCTTCCTGATCTTCCTTTTTATTTATTTATTATATCTTTAATTAGTTGTTTATTACTTTGTGTTCCTAATTCTTTAGTATCGAAAACATTATTTTGAATCAAATCGTTTTAAACTAAATAATATAGTTTATGATTAATTCGTCACAACCTTTCATTTTGTTCAGTACTAACAGTGAGAACTTTAAGACTAGTAATGAATGTATAGGATTGTTCAAATGCCTATTGTTTTTTTTTTCTTCACAAAATCAAACTTTTAGCTTCAGGTACAGACTTTAAAAATTCTACAATCTGCATATGTTATACAATATACGCAAAAAAGTTTATACAACAAACACAAAAAGTTTTTTTTTTTTTTTTGTACTAGTGATTGACACTAATACTATTTGCTACTCCGTATTAAATAAATGGGAACCAAATACATTTGTTAGGGATGAATTAACCCTACCCCCGCCAATATGTTTATGACTTTATGCTATCAATTGGTGTTGAACTTTTTTTTTTTTTTTTTTTTTTGAAATAAGAACTCTTAACAACCATCATTATCAATGTCACAATATCTAGCTTATTGGGAAAAAAATCTACCAAAATCATTACTTAATGCCTATCGGGATAGCTTAAGTGGTCGACTAATCAACAAACCCTATTAGAACCTGAAGAGTCATTGGAGGACTTTGACCAATCAAGTAATCAATGGTGGTAAAGACATTTTGTGCGCAGAAGTGTACATGCGGCCGTAGGGACCTTGAATCATGATGTGGCATTGCTATGCTGTATTTACAAGTTTTAGAAAATAAAAGTAATTTCTGTGGTCAAGTGGCATAGCTGTGGCCCTCCAAGTGAGAGGTCACAGGTTCGATCCCTAGTGGGGGTGTTGGCTCGTTGCCCTTCAGTAGGGCACTCTAACAGAATCAACGGTATTCAAAAAGAAAATACAAGTAATTTTTATTCATTAATCACTTTTGAGTTAACTGATCTCACGACAAATTAATCAGATCATGAAAAAGAGTTTATGTAGTAATTAAATACCTCACACCAATAAGTGAATTATTTTTATGGAGTATTATTTTTTACGAGACCAATAAGTGAATTATTAAGTAGTGGTTTTTGCAAGGGGCCGGAATATAGTACGCTTCTATTTTATATTCATTTGTTACACATAAATATATAAATATTTTTTTTGAGTACTATTGAGTATTGACTCTGTATCTTTGTTACAATGTAGCATCTGTTTATATATACTTTCTCAATCTATTAAAACACAAAGAGTCTGTGACCTCTCATCTAAATATAATTGACTAATTTAAATACAAATTAATTGGAATAAACTAGCTAGACAATAATATAATACAAAACTTGCCATCAAAAGAAAATATAATCCATGTACAATTTTCCAAATTGTTTTGCTATTAAGCCGAAAATTTTGAAACCCTTTAAGGTATTGGTCATTGGTTGCTTCACCCTTGTGGGGGTTAAGAATTATATAATATTATTGTGTTGTATGTACTGTCAAATGCATTGACTAAGTTTTTGAATCCAACCAGAGTGGAAGGTGATGAATTTGGTTTCTAGGTGGACCAAAACTTCTTAATCATGGTTCATGTTCTGATGTGAATTTTATTGTATGCACATCCCATCAAAATTATATATTTTTTAAAGGAAATTTATATTAATTAAACTATACTTTATTAATTATTAGCTAATCAGAAATAATTTATTAATTAATCAAGTATTTTGTAATCTCATGTTTATGTTGACAGAATTATTAAACAAATACTACTGATTAATATAATATTTCTTTTCACCTGCAGACTTGATTGACCTCTTATTTTTCTTGACTTCAATAACTCGTCCACTTAAATATAACTTTATCGTCAAGACTTAATATATAGGAGTAGAAGGATAAATTTTGTTGTTGGTTTAAAATGTGAAAACATTAAAATTGGAATTAGTTGTATGTATGTTGTCATGTTAAATGTGTTGTTTACAACTCTTGGGGGGGGGGGGGGGTGGGGAAATTAAAATAATATAATGTAGCTTAGGTTTAGGGATCAAGTCTAACACTTTGGTCAAGTGACTAAATCTGGTAAAATATGGGCACTCCTGCCTTGGTGTCATGGGGACATGGGGTACCATTCAACACATGGAAAGTGACATTAATGACAAGTGAACACTCCAACTTCATAAATATTATCATAATAGCATGCTAGGTGGTGGCTACCTAATGACTTTTTGGTTGAATATAGGTTTCCAGAGGTTCATGGCAGGAATTGAATTCTCACCATTTTGCTAGAAGTAAGACTTAATTAAGTGATATTTCTGCCAAAGACCTTGTGGTCTAGTATTCGATGTCCCAGTTTACACTCCCACATGAATGATGGGAGTGGGTTCGAACCTGGAGACAACTGTTGGAACAGATACTATATTGTAAATTAAGTGATATTTCTCATTCATTAGACCAATGTTTTGAAAATAATATTCTGATTTTTAATTAACAATGAATGTAACATGTTAATTTCATTAATGTGTGTTACTTTTGTACAAATAACATTTCACTTATAATTGGTATAAGCGATTCTTATTAGTGTATAACATATTGTAATTTTTTTTAAAACTATTTTATACATTAACAAAAGTATAAAAAAAATGAAACAACCAAACTAAACTAAATAACCATCCTCCAAAGCACAACTCTCAAAACATTTAGTAATAAATTTCCCCTATTCTCTCCATGAAAATATGATACATGTGCTGTCAGGGTAGTTCAAGTGGTTGACTAATCAACGTTTAGTTTTGCTTCCAATTGTAGGATTGGGATTCAAATACCATTAAAAACCTTGATGAGTCATTAGAGAATTTGACCAATCAGTGGTGGTGATGAAGACCTCTTGTGGGCAGAAATGCATAGGTAATGGAACAATTTAGAATCATTTGGATAACTCAATATTTACCACTTTCAAGGACCTCAAGACAAATTCATGGAGTCCAAAATATTATATGACAGAAGCCAGGAAGCATAGGCTGCAAAAAAAATAAAATAAAAAATGCAAATACCCAAAATCCAACCTTTACATACTAACTTCCTGCATCAAGCAAAAGAGGGGAATTCCCCATTATATATATCTTCTTCTTCTTTTTATCAAATGAAGGGGTACCTTTATCGTTTCTTTAGATAATTTTCACTATTACTTTTGAGTCAAGTTCCACCTTCACAATATGATAGTCTCTTTCATTTGCCAACAAAAGTCTCTTGCAAATTAATCCTCATAATTTTGTTATTAAATTATTTGTCTCTTATTTCCATCGTAAATTCAACCACCTCAACCATTAGCTAACACTTAATTCACACACACATATATATATAAAGAGTAGTATATGCTATTAATTTACTATTCATTTTTTAACACATCAATCTAGCTATATATTATATATGTATATCTTATTTTTTAATAATAAATTATATTATTGTTTCAAGTAAAAAAAAAAAAAAAAACTAATACAAACTGCACATATGGGTCATGAATAATATTATTGGGAATAAACATATTCTCGTTGCAAGCGGATATCTATTTCAGGGATGGGGACTATATTAGACTATTCATGATATAATTCTCAAGAATATATAGCATATTTTTGTAATGCTTAATTTGCTCCCGACTATTTTTGTTATATATTAAAATTTTATATAATAATAATAATAATAATAATAATAATAATTATTATTATTATTATTATTATTATTATTATATACTGACACGCATACACATTTATATATTATTTAGAATATGGGATTTATTTTTGAAAGTTTTATCTATTTTATTCTTTAAATCAATCAAACATTTGAATATAATTTCTAAAGCTTATTCCTTTCTATAACAATGATGGACTAAAATTCATATATGATATACTTTACTTATTCTATACCTTATGTAATAATATATTTATTCCTCTAAAACTCATTCCGTTATCCAAACATTTGAAGATGGCTGCAGTTTATTTGTTGAACAAATTTATAAAGGAATATTTTTTGTATTAATTGTGAAATGCATGATTGTGGACTTGAATTATCTACATATGTTAATTCCTTTATTCTCTGATTGATTTGTTAAGTGTGAAAATAATTAAACAATTTAATACTATAGTTATATTTATATGATACTATGTTTAGCTAATACCATACTACCAAATAGTATCATTAAAACAAAAGGTTTGAATGCATTTGGGATCTATTAGTCAGTTGAACACATCTCGTAATTCCTGTAATTTACCTCATCCATCAGTCTCTAGGACAGGAGCTAACACTTAAGTTTAGGGTTCAAACTTATTTATAAAAAAAAAATGAAAACGGACTTAAAACAAGGGAGACAAGCATGAAACAAGAACTCGATCTTGGTCAAAATGAAGCTAGTATTGTAGTACTTTCTCTGTCCCATTTTATTTGTCTGGTTCGATTAATGGGGCTTGACTGAAGTTATTTTTAATTCAATTTTTCATAATATTAAGTTTAGTATTAGTATATAAAATTTATATATTTAGAAACTATATTAAAAGTACTATTAAACACACAAAAAATCAAATTTAAAAATAATTAAAATTACTATGGAAAATAAGCAATGAAGAAATAGTTGTTTTGACCAATGATTAGTAAACAGAAAAAGTAAAATGAGATAGAGTGAGTATTATATTTAGTTAGGTTATTGACTTATTGTAGGGAGTATAATTTATTGATTATATTAGAGATATTTGTCAAATAGTTGATATTATAATTATAATAGTATTTATATACTTACCATTTTGATTACAAGATTAAGCATTCATTATATAAGAATTTTTTTTTTAAAAATATGAATACAAAGACTCATAATTAAAAAAAGCATAGTGCATTTAGTGCTACACTTCTTTACAAAAATCATTCCATAATATTTTATATTTAATTATTAAATTGCAGTGCGTTTCGTTGCAATGAGGGAATTAGGGAGAAAATGAATTGCAATTTCATGTGAGATAAATAAAGTGGAATTTAAATTTTAGTGTTTGGTTTGCAAAAATATAATTATTGAAAATTTCAATACTAGGGGGCATGAGATTATAATTTCGTGAAAATGAAGAAATTGTAATTTTGCGGAATTGCAATTCCTTCCAACTAAATGAAGGAATTTGTTTACCTGTAGAATTAGGTAGAAGTAAAATTATAATCCCTCAAACTAAATGAGCTGTTAATTCTTTATTAACATGTGATGAAATCACTCAATTCATGAAAAATTAAGATTTTTATAAAAAAAAAAAAAATTCCACAATAAAACTAAACATGAGTTAATTGCCGTTTTGGTCTCTCGACTATGGTGAAAGTACCAAATTGATCCTCGACTATCATTTTTGGCCGATTAAGTCCTCAAGTATTGATTTTGTGTTCGATATAGTCCTCTGTCAGTTTGGGTGTTAACTGGTCGTCTCCTTTGAGGGCATAATAGTACTTTCACTTTAAGCTTCTTGCAGAAAGACAAAGAAGGTAGAAACACACCGGAGATCTTGTTACTGCTCATTAACAGAGTTTCTAGCGAGCCCAGATTCTGAAGAATGGAATCAGGAAACGACCCTGATAAATTGTTGCTCGATAAATCAAGATTCTGGAGCCAAGAACACGCTAAGAAGGAAACAGTGATAGCCCTGGTGAGATTGTTATGTGAAAGCTTGAGGTCCAGAAGGGACCTACAAACATTCCCGAACTCCGCGCGGGATCCAACCGGTCAAAAGATTCGAAGAAATATCCAATCTCAGCAAGCCCTTCAGCTGCCCAAACTCTCTAGGAATCGGACCACTGAAATAATTGAAAACCAAAATCATCTCGGAGAGACCAGTACAGTTCCCAAACGCCACCAGGACAGGACAGAATCTGTGAACCGGTTCTCGGACAAATCAAGAAACGATAAAGAATCACATACCTCAATCCTCATCCTGGAGATCGAGTTGATGAGATTATTAAACGACATATCGAGATGCTGCAATTTTTCAGTGCAAAACAGGAAATTTACAAGCAGAGAACCGATGATGTGCAAAACAAGAAATTTACAAGCAGAGAACCGATGTTGCAACCAACGTTTACATGCTCAATATTGACAACTCTAACTGTTAACCCAGGGAACATATTGACAACTCTATGGCGAATACCACATATGATCGAGAAAAAAGTACCTATAATCACATGAAAACCATGAAAGCCAGTTGCTAAGAAAAAGGTAGAACCATAAATACTATCCGAAATAGTGAAGGGTGCTTGATAATATTCCATTCCTTGAAAGCCGGTGAATACTAGAGCCAGTGAAACGGTAGCTACTAAAGCGTAAACTGCTCGTTTTTCCTTCCCCGCGAGTATAGCATGATGAGCAGCGTAAACTGCTCGTTTTTCCTTCCCCGCGAGTATAGCATGATGAGCGCAAGTTACAGCAGCTCCGGATGAAGGGGTAATAAGGGTATTAAGAAAAGGGATTTCCGAAAACTCATTCATAGACAATCCCTTGTTCTCGGAAACATTAAGCGCAATTAACATATCCAGATAACCACTATTATGCCCTCAAAGGAGAGGGCAAGTTAACACCCAAACTAACAGAAGAGGAACATTTTCAACGACGAAAACGCTCGGAAACATTAAGGGCAATTAACATAACGACGAAAACGCTCGGAAACATTAAGGGCAATTAACATATCCAGATAACCACTATTATGCCTGCCCTCAAAGGAGAGGGCAAGTTAACACCCAAACTGACAAAGAGAGTTCACTTGCCAATTGAGCTACCCCATTGGGTTACTCCTAATCTAATGTTCGCTATTAAAGTTGTGCTAACATTTTTATTCAGATAAAGCAAATTAAGATTTATATTGTGCACTTTGTACAAAAAACTTTGGTTTATTAAGTTTATTCAACCCCTTCTAGATTTAATCTTGCCCATGACCAACAATATGTCTTTTATTGAGGGACTATAATCAATATTTTTAGAAACAATTATGAAATATAATTGCAAACAACTATAATTGAATGAATGAATTCACAAAATACAAATACATTAGGGGTCAAAAGTGCAATATTTTCATTTTAACTTCTTATATACAATACAACAAGAAGAGGTCATTTAGAAACAACCCACCAACACCTCTTTCCTTCCCCATTTCACCTTCCTTCCTCAACCATTTATTATTATTAGATTCCTGCAATGGTCTCTTTCCTTTTTCCATTGAATTGTACAGAAATTCTCAGCTAAAACTTTAACACCCCAATCTCAATCCCTTAATTACCTGTTCGTATTCAAGACTGATGTGTATATATATTTTTTAATTTTTTTTAAAAAAAATTTTAATTTCAGTTTTCAGTGGTTTTTCTGGGACTTTAAGATACAGACTCTTCCGGGTATTGTTGGGTTTTGGTATTTTTCTGCATAAACTCTGTATTGCAGAAAAAAGCCTTCAAACCCACTGTTCATATTTGCTGTAGAAAGGCTAAAGGAAAAAATCAAACTCATATTCGCATGTAAAAATATATAAATCTTCATTTTCTTTGGAAAAAATAGTTTTTTCTTTCTGAAGAGAGTATTTCTTTCTCCCTTTTTTTTTCGTTAAATTTAGGGGAAAAAAGTTCCTACATATGGGAAAGCAAGGACCTTGCTATCACTGTGGTGTTACAAGTGAGTTTGATTTTTTTTTTTTTCCCTTGTAAATATTTGAATATTCAAGAAACGATTGAGCATAATTTGATTATTCGCTTCTCGGGTCGGTCTTCTTTCTGTGTAAATGGATTTGAATGCTCAGATCAGTTGTTGAATTATGCAGCTTCATGCTTTGATACCCATATGGTACCTTGCTTTGGAACGGTGGAACTGAACAAAAATGTGTATTCTATCTGTTTTTGAGATCCGTTTATTGTATTATAGGGTTCATATATAACCATGACTACCCAAAAATCTCTGGGCCTGAATTTTGCAAAATTTTAAGAAGATTTGGAGTTCTGAACTTTCCTGTCTTCTCTGCTTAGCTAGGTGTATTGTACACTATGTGACTGGTAAAATTTGCAATGCAAATCAATACCATTTCCTCTCCCAAATGCAATGGGAAGTGTTTCTGAATGTATTGAATCATGCTTCTCTTCTCTAGGTTCATACTCTTCATAGTTTTGAAATTTCCTTTGTGGTAAATGTACATTCTTTGGCACATGAATCTACATTCTATTTGTACAGGATTAGTATCCTGATAAATTTTACAGCCATATAATTTAATTAGAGGGGTGACAGGACAATAATGCTTCCCAACTGTGGCTCGTGTTTCTTTGAACTGATGTTCGTGATTTACTTAAAATGAATGCTCTCTTCCAAAAATATTTAGTGGTTTAGGATTCATTCATTTCGTTTACTTCAGTGTCGTAATGGAGCTTCATGCCATTGTTGTCATTTCTAGGTGCAATCAACAAAACTAAAAAAATTTGTCATGTTTACTATCTCCTACCATTAAGTAGTACCCTCTACCTCCAACTTCATACCTTGCCGGTTTTGTTTCTGCCTTGTTTCAGCTATGTAATGGCCTTAACACATCTTGACTAGAATATAATCTTTGTTGTATTCAAACCGCATTCTGATAGAACACTTAGGCTACAATTATTTGCTGGATAAAATTGCTATGTCCTGCATTTGACTGGACCTTTCTTATTTTGATCTTATAGGTTCTGACTTCTCTTTATGAGAAATTCTCATTTCCTTCCCTTTTAAAGTTTTCTTTTAGATTGCTCTTATGTCTTGCGTTGGGATTCATCATGAGGTCCTTTCCCTAACTTAGTTGTCCATTTTAGCATGTCTGCTTTACAAGTATTTAAATTTTTGTGCCATTTGTATAGTGACTCTATCTGCAAGTGGTTTAAGAGCGCTTTGAGTGAACAGATTCTCTGATCATGAGTTTGCATTGCTAGTTAACATTAAATGCTCATCTCGACCAACCCATCTTTCCTTTTTGCAAGTTATGGAACGCACATTCCATACTTCCTCTTGTTGCAACGTTGCATGCTGAAGTATGAAAACATTAGCATTTTCTGCACATTCTAAAACATGTAGCATTCTGAAAGTATCAAAACCGTCAAAAAGAAAAAAAAATGATACTTGCCATGCTAGTGATATTTGCTGGTGTGGAAGAATCCACCTCATATTTCTTTGTTGAAAATATTACTTGTCTGTTACTCTCATTATTTTAGTCATATTCTTTTATGCCATTCATTCTTCCGTAAACTTGCCAGTCTGAATTGTTTCTGGCGGTTAATTTATGTTTAGGCACTCCACTTTGGCGTAATGGACCTCCAGAAAAGCCAGTTCTGTGCAATGCATGTGGCTCACGTTGGAGAACAAAAGGAACATTGGCAAACTATACTCCTTTGCATGCTAGGATTGATCCGGATGACTCTGAGAACTACAAGATTTCAAGGGTCAAAATCGTATCCAATAGAAACAAAGAAGAAAAGGTTATGAAACGGAAGCAAAACCATTTTTATTCTCAAGTAGGAATTCCTCCAGATTACAATCAGGGTTTACGCAAGGGTTTAGACGAGGATACAAGCAACAGGTCAAGTTCTGGTTCTGCTGTCTCTAACTCGGAGAGCTGTGCTGAATTTGGTGGTACTGAAGTAAGTGATTTAACAGGTTAGTTCTATATCTATGTAGCAGCTACAAAGTGGACCCCCATCTTTCTTATTTTTTGCCTTAAGCACAAAAATATTTTTTTTCCTTTCTTTATCCTAAGAATGTTTTTGTGTCATAGTTGGTTGCCATCTATTGATTGGCTTTTTTCATCGCTTTGCCCTTTTTATTTCGGTTATCACACGAAGTATAGCCTGTATAGACTAAAATTACTAATGCCAAACTAGCTGCTTATATATTTGATTCTTCATCTTTGATTGCTTAAATTGAAATTCATCTCCAATTAGTGCGCTAGATGAAGGCATTTTCTTCAGAAAATAAAAGAATCGGAGTAGAAACATGACCGCTTGACTATTTTCACTTTAGCCCTGATAACTTATTTAAAATAATTTTTTTAATAGTTTTGTGTGTGTGTGTGTCTATATATATATATATATATATATATATATATATTATAGTTTGGTACTTGTAATTTATATTGTTCCTGAAAATTTATTGAATGGTTTGAGTGACTTCTCGTTCAAACAGTTAACCATTGGTTGTGCTACCAGGTCCTACTCAACCTAATGTGTGGGATACAATGGTGCCTTCGAGGAAGAGAACATGTTTCACTCGCCCAAAGCCATCTCCAGTTGAGAAGCTCACCAAAGATCTATATACTATCTTACACGAACAACAGTCTTTGTTCCTCTCTGGATCTTCTGCCGAGGATTTGCTTCTTGAGAGTGATAAACCTATGGTCTCTGTCGAGATAGGTCATGGAAGTATGCTCATTCGGCATCCATCCTCTATAGGTCGAGAAGAAGAATCTGAAGCCAGCTCTTTATCAGTTGACAACAAGCAACTCACTGTAAACGAGGCATATTCCCCGTTGAGTACTCCTGTACATAACTATAATAAAAAGGGTGCCATCAATTCACAAGATGCGGGGGCCGAGAGAGTCAGGAAGCCTACTGGACTAGGAATGGAACTAGAACTAGTGAAAAGGTAGTAATCAATAATCTTGGATAAAAACATGCTAAGAAACTTGCTGCTTTCTATTTTCTAAGTTATTAAAAATATTAGATACAAGAATCACCTGCTATACTGAATATGGCAACAAGAGCCGGCTAAAGAAGTGTGATTCTGGATATCTATGCCATGTAATTCCTTGATGGGTGCCTCACAATTCAGATGCTCTCATTTCTCACATCTCTGGAATTCAAGGTTTTCGTCAGTTACTTTTGATATTGTCTAATACGATTTTAAATTTCAGGGATAAGGATCAATTTGAAGAATTTCAGATTCTTGGGCATCTTGATTCACCTTTGCATTATATAGACCTGAAAGTAAGTATCAGGTGCCTTTTTTTGTGACGTGCTAACATTGCTGAACTTGTTTTAATGATTTCCAAGAATGCTCCTCCGCTTAATGTTTACCTTTTTGTTCTCGACCTTTCAGTTTAGTGTGCAGTTTGTGCCTTTTGTCAATTAGTCAAAATAAGCCAAATTATTGACACGAGCAGCATTATAGATAATTTTCCTTCTGTTTTGTCACTCTCTTGTTTCATTTTCCCCATCTGTGTATACTTCGCTTTCAAGTTTCTAGGTATAAAGAGCATAGCTGAATATTCGTTTTGAACTTTATAGACTTGGAAGAATATCATTTCAGAAGTTCTTGAATTGCTTTATTAAGCACTTGTCTACCCAATCGGGATTTTGCTCACTACAGAATTAGCTCAACATATTTTACTGCTTTTTAGGACGCAAAGTATAAAAGCAGCAGCAGTTGCTATGAAGTTGCTGGAGGGCCCAGTGACGTTGGCTCGGTAAATGTTAAAAGATCACGAGATGGGCAGGATCAGAAGCCTTCAGGTCTGCAATGTTTATTTTTTTACTCTCTTACATTACAGAAATGAGGAATATTATTCTGTGTTTCTAGCAAACTTGAATTGAAGAAAGGATAATACGAGGCTACAAACCATATAAGAGAAACTCACGAGCTCCTGAACACTTTTAACAGTATTGATGTAGAAAAAAGTGTGTTTAATGCTTTCCCTTTCGTCCAGGAGCAAAGGCGGTGATGAAGAGTCCCATAAGGGTGACGATTAAAGGTGCCTATGAACACAAGGAACTAGTAGAGACCGATGGCATTTGCTTCAGCCCAAAACATCTTTTTGCATTGCCTCCCGATAATAGTTCCCTTGTGCTGGACTCCTTCGGTTTTGCAACCGAGAGTTCTGATCAGGACTTGCTGCTTGACGTGCCATCCAACAGCTCCTTCCCTCAAGCGGAACTGCTAGCTGACAGCCAGTTTCGGTGCCCAAGCGACCGAAACTTCTGACCCGGCCCGGACTTGCTGCTGCACGAGCCATCCTTCCCTCGGGCAGAACTACTAGCAGACAGCCGGTTTCAGTGCCCTAGCAACAACCGCTAGTAGAGTAGCCGTGTGCCCAAATCTTGTACATCCCTTGGAAATACAGCTGAACAGATCGATCTGAATTCATCGTTAGATCTATCGAGAAGTAAATCCCCCTTCAAAGCTCAAACTACACGATTACACAGACAGTTATTTTGCAAAATATGCAGATAATCTTCCAGTAAGGATATGGTGGTTTCCCTCTTGCCCTTTTTCCTTTTCTTCCTTTTGGCCATTTCAAATCAAATTTTGGAATATTATGGAATGGGTGTGGTTGCTTGGTTTTCTTTTCTAAAACAAAAAAAAAAAAAAAAAAAAAA